>NC_042285.1:1971542-2081542 GCF_901000725.2 Takifugu rubripes
TCTCGTGTGGGGGTGGAGTTTGGCCATTTTTCTCTCTTCTGTTGCTCCCATGTCTCATCGGATTGAAGGGCTGCGCAGCTTTCTCCCCCCACAAATGTCCACATCAGCATCATAAATCCACACTTTTAACGAGTTCCACGGCGTAACGATGTTTTAGCTACGGCCTGATTTCGTCCCCCTTGTGTCTCATCAGGCCTGTGATCGTGGAGATCCCTCACTTTGGCTCCATGCGAGGTCAAGAGCGAGAGCTGATTATACTCCGCAGCGAAAACGGCGAATCCTGGAAGGAGCACCTTTACGACTGCAAGACGGACGACCTCGTCCAGCTGCTCGCCGGGATGGACGAAGGTTCGATCGCCCTCCTTTTGCTGTCCGGTGTCCTTGGAGAAATCAATCTGAGCTGAACACGAATCAATGATGCGACTGGATTTTCCTCCCTGTAGAACTGGACAGTCCTGGGGAGCTGGAGAGGAAGAGGATCTGCCGCATCATCACCAAGGATTTCCCACAATACTTTGCAGTGGTGTCACGAATCCGGCAGGAGACCAACCAAATGGGGCCGGAGGGCGGGACCCTTTGCAGTCGGAGCGTCCCGTTGGTTCAGGCTTCCTTTCCTGAGGGGGCGTTAACCAAGAAGATCAAAGTGGGACTGCAGGTGAGACACCTGACGCTCATAATTATGTCAAAAAGACCAAAACGTTAAAAAAAAAAAAAAACCAACTTGTCGACGCCCCTTCAGGCGCAACCGGTCCCCGACGACACGGTGAAGAAAATCCTGGGCAACCGCGCGACCTTCAGCCCCATTGTTACCGTGGAGCCCAGAAGAAGGAAGTTCCACAAGCCCATCACCATGACGATCCCAGTCCCGCCTCTCTCAGGGGAGGGGCTTACCAATGGTTATAAAGGAGACAGCACTCCGTGTCTCCGCCTGCTCTGCAGCATCACAGGTGGGTGCGGCGTCGCCATCGCCACGAGCCGGAACCAATCAGTGCAACGATGTTTTTAATGGTTCCGATCCGGTAGGTGGAACGTCTCCAGCTCAGTGGGAGGACATCACCGGCACCACCCCCCTCACCTTTGTCAACGACTGCGTCTCCTTCACCACCAACGTTTCTGCCAGGTGAGACGCGCGCGTCCTCGTCTTTAGCCTCGCGTGTGCTCGTTGTGCTCACCGCCGTCGTCATCGCCCCCGTCGTGCAGGTTCTGGTTAGCCGACTGCCACCAGATCCCGGAGACAGTGGGTTTGGCCGCGCAGCTCTACAGGGAGCTGATCTGCGTGCCGTACATGGCCAAGTTCGTGGTGTTCGCCAAGATGAACGACCCCGTGGAGTCCAGGCTCAGGTGCTTCTGTATGACGGACGATAAGGTGGACAAGACCCTGGAGCAGCAGGAGAACTTCGAGGAAGTGGCCAGGAGCAAAGACATAGAGGTTATATTTAGAAGAAGTGTGCAGAAAAACACACACACACACGTGTTCAGACAGGCTGTAAACTGCATGTTGTGGCTCTCAGGTTCTGGAGGGAAGACCCATCTATGTGGACTGCTACGGAAACCTGAGTCCTCTGACTAAAACTGGTCAGCAGTTGGTTCTGAACTTCTACGCCTTCAAGGAGAACCGGCTGCCCTTCTGCGTCAAGGTGCCTCCCCCGAGACCCTTTACGATGGGAGATTAATAAAGTGACAGAACCGAGTACCAAGATACACCTGTGGTTCTTCAGGCTTCTACCTCCAGCTAGAAACCCACTTTATTGATGGTCCCAGTAACATCTAACACACAACCAAAGAGTCTCAATTCATTCTGTTTTTAACCACCTTCATTCACAATCGGTTGGGGGGGTCGAGGATCTGCTCTGGTGTTCCTCAGTGTGGAACCATGTTCTCTCCCCAGGTGAGAGATCCCAGCCAGGAACCCTGCGGCCGGCTTACGTTCCTCAAAGAGTGTAAGCCCCCCAAAGGCCTCCCCCAGACCGCCGTCTGCAACCTGAACATCACGCTTCCCTCCGTGAGGAAGGTAAGGCGGCGTGAGCTCATCGTCCTGTCGTCACCTCCATAACCACGGTCATGGTCAGGGCAGTTTCGGCCCCAATAACGCCGATAGATGAAAGACTATGGCCAGAGCGCCGCCACCGTGTCTTTTATCTGTTTAAAGCTTTTTTGTTTTGCTTTTCTTAAATATTCCTTGCAGTGGAATCTTGCTGTGGGCTGTTTCATTCTGTACCTTTTGATTTGGACGCCATGCTTTTGGCTGAGGGCGATGGTGCGAACGGCTTTTTCTGGCTTCATTTGCTGTTTCTGCTGCTGTGTCGGCGCTTCATCCTTTCATTTGAGCTGTGTTTGAGCGGCTTTGCCTCTGAGCTTTGGTCAATCACTCCTTTTTTCACACCCTGATGTTTCTTTTCCCCCTGCTTTCCTTTATGTTACACCCCCGTTTCTGCCAATGCATCTTGGAAACCAGGAAATGGAGTCCGATGCCGAGGACGAGGTAAACCGCACCCGCCCCACCCCACCCCGTCTCGCTCTGTCCCCATCATCCTAGCTTTATCCTTCCTGCTTTAGCTGCTTTGGGGACTGTTTGGCCCATATCCACGTTTACATGCCACAAGTCGTTGTAGATTAAGATACCGTTCGATAGCAGCCCCTTAAATCATTCTCATGGTGACGTTAGCTAAGCCCACCAGCTAGTCTTTAGGCCCTGCTTTAATTTGACCTTTTCATTCCTAAATTGTGCTCTTAGCAACATTATCAGGGTGATCCAGAACTGACGTGTTGTTTGCTATTGTTGCAGACTGAAAAGCCAGAGCGACGTCATACCTTTGCATCCCTAGCCTTACGTAAGCGCTACAGCTATCTGGCCGAGCCTGCACTGAGTGAGTTTGACATTTTCACTAACAAACCCTTTTAGTCTAATTAGTCCAATCATTAGTTAACGGTGCGTCTGTAGCCACACTTGACTGATGTTCCAAATGTCTCATCCTACATAATATGCAGTGTTCACACGCGACGTTTTTGGGTTTTTTTGTTTGCATGGATCAAAGGTCGGTGTGTGTGTTTGTGTGCCCTGCCTGCCCACGTTGTGAGTTGTTCCTCGTTGTCGTTTGGTTGATTTCCACTGCTGAGTTTTAGGTTTCTCTTTCTTTGACCTGCCAACGCGATGCCATCGGCCGTTGGGTGGGCCAAAGCCAAACTTGTGTTTGCCCGTATTGTTTTTGTGATGGCGGCTGGACGCTTTGGTTTTTTGGGACAGGAAATGCATGGTGGAAGGGCTTCCTTTCAGTTTACTTTGGTTTCTTTTTTGGTAAATGCAAGCCAAGACGCTTTGTTCAGGAAAGGATTTTCTGGAGCCCTTGGCTTTATTGTTGAGCCTAATTTATATTTGGGTTGTTTTTCATTACCGAACACCTGAAAACAGATAAAAGGCACTATTGTAAAAGACAGACAAACGGAAAAACCATTGAAAGTGGACTAAATTTAAGTCCAAAGAGAGAAGTTGTATCAATCCTGGAGCATTTGTCTTGTCATTTTTTGGTCGTCACTGCCATAGTCTTGATGACGTTTTCTTTGCTGCTGTATGTGCTTTGTTGAGTTTGTTCATGATGTGGTTCTTGTCTCATCGCCTCCCATTCTGGAACCATCTGCACACAGAATCTTTGATGGACGCTTCATTGAACTGCTTTTTCCCTCCTTGATAAATGCCTCACTGACCAAATCTTCCTCCTCTGATCTCCTCTTTTTTTTCACAATTTCTTCTCCCCCCTCTTCCTTTCCTTTCACCTTTTAATACACCACCTTCCTTTCATTGTTTTTTTCCATTTCTTTTTAAATTTAATTTATTTCCATAAATCCATCTGAAGAAACAGCAGTTGAGCGGAGCACAGCAGCAAGAACACTGCCTGCTGGTTACCCTCACAAACCTGTCTTTCCAACCAGACCTTACCCACCATGGTCGACTGCTCCTATTACC
Source organism: Takifugu rubripes (assembly GCF_901000725.2). Classification (NCBI taxonomy): domain Eukaryota; kingdom Metazoa; phylum Chordata; class Actinopteri; order Tetraodontiformes; family Tetraodontidae; genus Takifugu; species Takifugu rubripes. The sequence goes on from NC_042285.1 coordinate 1,975,504, forward strand.
GTCCCTGTCCAAACAAGGCCCCTCGTCGGAATGGGCCCCTCCTTCATCACTGCCGATTCACAGGCAGGCTCACCAGCTGCTTCTCCATTGAAAACTCCCTGGAACCTTTCCTCCACATCACCTATCAAAGCCCCACATGGAACTCCATCACCAGCACCTACTTTGGCATCTCCAGTTAAATCGGTTAGCGACGCTGCGTCTTCCTCCCCCACCAGATCGTACAGAACGACGCCTTCCCCCATCAAAACAGTTGCCCAGCTCAGTCAGTACCCTGTCCAAGGGTCCGCCAGCTTTGCTTCCACAGACCCCGCATCTATAAAGAGCCTTGCTTCTTCATACATGACGCCTCCACTTCGTTCAGTACCCAATGGTTCTGTACCATCAGCTCTGGTTACCGCTCCAGCTTCAACAAAGCCAACTTACAACGTGTACCCTTCTAACCTGACTTTTAAAACTGCCCTCGGAGCAGCAGATTCAGCCATGCTCTCATCTCTCAGAAGCGGCTCCAGCTTGTCCTGTCTGAAAACCTCTGCAGATTCAACGCTCTCCTCCAAAGCAGGCAAATCCACACCCTCGTCCCTCTCCTCAACCGGACAGACAACCGTGGCATCCTCCAATCTGATGACCGGATCGGGGTCGCCGGTTAGATACCCGTCGTCCTCCTCCACGCCGTCCTCTCCGTCTTTTCGCCAGCTGTCAGAGAGAAGTAGCAGCCTGCAGGAAAGGATCCAGGCCACCACCCAGGCAGCGACCTCCAGTGTCAGTGCAGCTCTAAATGAAGCCATAGACTCGCATTCCGTGTCGGGTTATGGCACACTCAAATCACTGTCGTCCCCGCGCCGGTCTGTAATGTCAAGCTCGACCTACGGGTCTGTCAGAACTGCTCCCGCAACCACAACCTTGTCGGTTTCATCTAGCGCCATGACTGTACCGGTGTATTCCTTCGTCAACGTCATTCCAGAGACTCCTGTCAAACCAGGGCCAGGGTCTCTCAAAGTGGTACTGCCCGATTCTCCTCGTGCCTTGTCTTCGTCTTCACTGCCTTTGTCTTCCTGCCTCACAGCATCAAAGATAAATTCCCAGTTGAAATCTCCCCCATTTATCACACCACCCGTCGTTCACCCAGCTGCAACCTCCAGTCAGGAGATACTTAAAGATGTTGCAGATATGAAAGAAGACCTGATCAGAATGACCGCTATCCTTCAGACAGATACACAGACGGCAGCTAAAACTGTCCAAACGTCAAACACTGGCACCCCTAAAGAGGCCAAGTTAGAGGACGAAGAGCCTTTTGCTCTAGTGGAGAGGGTGAAAGAAGATTTAGTGAAAGTCAGTGAGATTTTACATAAAAATATCATGAATGACAGTAAGGACATAGTGTCAGAGGATGAGTGGGAAGAGTTTTCCAGGGATGAGATTGAGGAGGCACGAAGGAGTGTCGTCTCGGACTATTACCACCCACTCGACGAGAGCACCGTCCTGCTCAAACACCAGTCGAGCAAAGACTTGGATCTGGCTCAAGTCGTGGACTTTTTAACAAATGACATTGGTGCGAGTTCTCTCTCCAGAATGGCAGAGTTAAGATCCAAGTATGCGGAAGAGACCAAAAAAGAAGGGGAGGAGAAGCTGAAAAGAGTTTTAAAACCATCTATGTCAATACAAGAGCATAAACTCAAAATGCCCCCGCCTGCATCGGGCATGATCAGGTCTCCATCAGAGAAGGATCTCAGTAGATTCACTGAGTCATATCAGGGGACAGATGTTATTTTGGAATCACCTGAGGACCTCTCTCATGAGCAAGATAAGAGTCCCCTGTCAGACAGTGGCTTCGAGACCAGGAGCGAAAAGACACCCTCAGCTCCTCAGAGTGCCGAGAGCACGGGACCTAAGCCTTTATTCACTGAGTCTCCTATCCCACCCTGCGTTACTGAGACCAGGACCGAAGTGGTCCACATTAGGAGCTTTGAGCCGTCGGATGAGGCTTGCAAGCCTGTACCTGCAATGGAGGCTGCATCTGCTATTGCGTCCACAGAGCCAGATGCAGCCCAAATGGGCACCACTAAAGCCGTACAGATGAAATTACCAGAGGAAGACTCCATGATGAACAAAAGCGTGTGTCTCAAAGAGGAAACTCACATAACTACTACAACCCGGATGGTCTATCACAAGCCACAGCTGAGTGATGGTGCAGAGATGATAGAGGAAGGTATGTCAGTTAGGGACCTCATGAAAGCCTTCCAGTCGGGTCGGGACCCATCTAAGGAACTGGCAGGCCTTTTTGAGCACAAATCAAACCAGGATTCTGTCAAAGGGGATGAGCTGACACCTAGATTTCTTGACAGAGATATTAAATCCAAACCAAAGGTTGAAAGGATAATTGAGGTTCACATTGAAAAGGGCCACAGCACAGCAGAGCCAACTGAGGTCATCATCAGGGAAACCAAAAAACATCCAGAGCTTTACGTCTATAAAGGTGACCACGGAATTAAGGAACTTACTGGTTATGATGAGGGCCAGCAGGAGGAGGAGGAGCTCACTGCAGAAGAAATTCTGCCTTCTTTCCTAGAATCCCGTGTCAACACCCCGGTATCACAGGAGGAGGACAGTCGCCCGAGTTCTGCCCAACTAATAGCAGATGATTCATACAAAGCCCTGAAACTGCTCAGTCAGCACTCTATAGAATATTGTGATGATGAGCTATCAGAAATCAGAGGGGAGTCGTACAATTTTGCAGAGAAAATGCTCCTCTCGGAGAAACTCGATACGTCATTATCACACTCTGATTTAGATGATGCTGACAAAAAGCACCACCTGTATTCTGGTCAGAGTGGCGCCGAGTTTCAGCAGCAAGGAAGCCCCAAAAGAGAATTTGCTTCCAAGTCCTCAAAAGACGGCTCCCCTAAGGCTGGCAAATTCCTGCAGAGGGATGAGCCGTCTCAGTTTGATAAAGTTACTGTCCTTCATTACTCCACAGAGCAGGGAAGTCCCAAACATGCCGTCTGGATGAGATTTACAGAGGATAAACAAGACAGAAGCAGGGATAAGCTGCTATATGAGGACAGGGTAGACCAAACTGTAAAGGAAGCCGAGGAAAAGCTCTGTGAGGTGTCTCAGTTCTTTAGAGACAAAACGGAAAAACTGAACGATGAGCTGCAGTCCCCAGAAAAAAAGCCTTTGAGAAGAGAGGTGCAGGAACCTAGGTCCTGGCCGAGCTCGGCGTGCAGTAGTCCCGAGAAAACGGTGCAGAAACCTAAAACGGGCAATGAGGTCATTGGTAAAAGTAAGCTCAAGGAGCCTTCCATTGTTAAAGTATTTGGAAGTACTGGCACGCCTGAAAAGAAAAGTTCCAGTTTACCAAGCAGTCCCCAGAGAGGCATTTCTGTCCGTGCCAGTGAGGATACCATCAAAAAAGAGAGTAAAATCAGTGAGTCTGAGCGCTCAACATCCAAAGTCAGTGCAGTGAGAATGAAGTTTGAATCTGCAGCTCAAAAACAAAGTCCATCTAGTCCAATAAAAATTCCTCCTCCAGTGCAACCAAAACCTTCAATAAAAAAATTACAGGAGAGCAAACTCCCCGTTTATCAGCATTCACCAGCAGGGAAAGTATCCAAAGTGTCTGAAACGGCAGAAAAAATGAGCCCAACGAAGGACGCGTGTCCTCTCACGGATGGCGGCAAGCCGTCATCAAAAATCGCCAAACTTGCTGAAGACAAACTTTCAAAAAAGAATGTTCCATTAGAGTCACTGCGAATTAATCTAACGGAGGTGCACAGAGTGGTCTCTAAAGATAAGAATATTCACCCCAATCAGAATACAACTCTGCCACAAGAGAAAGATGCTGGAAAGAACAACTGGGTCACAAAACGTGAGACTACTACCAAAGGCCCTGTAGCCGAGGTGCCCCAGAAAGACCCGGAACTGATAAACACAAACCTTAGAAAAAAGCCAGAATCCCAAATTCCGGTAAAATCGTCTTCCACTTTAGAGACTGACCTCACAACAAAACAGACAATAACTAAATCGCAAATACCTACAATAGCCAGGAGCAAAACCCAGAAAAGTGTAGAGACGCCAGTGGATACAGACAAAACTGACAAAACATTTGAGATTCTAGATAACGCCCCCAGAGATTCCAACTTCAACAACCTACCCAGCCCCAGAGAGGCGCTAGAAAAAGTCCTAACTCCTCCGACCACTGGAACAAAAGAGAATTTCAAGGGTATCAAAACATTACCGGTATATGTTAGTGTCCAGGTGGGACGGCAGGCAGAACGAGAGGCAAAAGGGTCCCTTTACACAGTAAAGCAGACCACAAACTCCACACTTAGCCCCATTAGCCCGGATGATGACACAATGGAACAGGTCTCCTTCATAGATAGTTCTGGAAAAAGCCCTGTAACACCAGAGACCCCCAGCTCTGAGGAGGTCAGCTACGACCTTACATCCAGGACGCCTGACGGCTTTATGGGGTTCGTGCCAGGCAAACCCAGTCCCATTATGGAGGTATGTGAGGAGTCTGAGGAAGATGAAGATAAAGTTGTTTTATCTTTTAGAGAGAAAACACCAGAACCTGTTGTACCTCCCACCCAAGCAGACCTGGCTAATGCTAACAGGGAAGAACCAAAAACGATTGATAACCAGCCAAATATCAACCAACTAGAAAAAAACCCCGATGGCAGTTACGATGAAGGGCTAGACCAGGTGCAGCGAGAAGTCTCGAAGGATAAAGGCATCGCTTATATTGAATTCCCCCCGCCTCCTCCTTTGGACTCGTCAGAAATTTCCGATGCAGAAAGGAAAGGTTCCTGTGGCTCTTCAGAGACCGAGACGGAGATGATGGAGGTGAATTTACAGGAGGAACACGACAAGCATCTTCTGACTGAGCCAATCATACGTATCCAGCCCCCCACCCCGGTGCTTCCCAGTGCAGATGAAAGTCAGTCCAATGAGGACGAGTCCGATCGGGATGATGACGAGTCAATATTTCAACCCATTCCCAGTAAGAAATTTTTTTCCAAAGCTCCCGGAGAGGATGAGGGAGAAAAGAAGATGGAGAAAGAAAAGACGGCTAAGATCAAAAAACCTGATAAAAATGGGAACAACAATGGTGATGGTACCAATGGTTCCAACGGTGAAGCGGAGGACTATGAATGTGAACAAAATGGAAACGATCAATCGATCACAGACTGTTCAATCGCCACAACAGCCGAATTTTCTCACGACACAGATGCAACAGAGATAGACTCACTGGATGGATATGAACTCCAGGACGAGGACGATGGACTGTGTGAGGAAGCAGATTTACAACTGTTTGGGCTTCCCAACAGCCGCAGAGATGTGTGGGCGACGGACACGTTCAGGTCAGCGGACCATTCATTCCCGCCCACCAAACTGGAAGTGATTGAAGAAGAGAAAAGCCCAGAAGAATGCCAAACGGACCCTTTCAATAACGAGGTCCCATCAAACGGTGAAAAGGCTGATGGTGTCAGTCCTGGTGAGGTTAAAGGTCAGGACCAAAAACCCTCAGGTAAGGAGGGATTTTCAGACACTTACTTCAGTTACAAGTTAGGAGAGGATTTTAATTCTCCATTTAAGACTGTTGCCACCAAAGGACTGGACTTTGACCCGTGGCCCAGTAAAGGTGGAGAAGAAGTCGTTCACGTTGGAGGGCCGCAGGGAGGCGAAGGTGAGCCTAAGCCTTTTGGACTGGCGGTGGATGACCAGTCCCAGGCCACAACGCCGGACACTACCCCGGCCCGAACTCCAACAGACGATAGCACGCCAACAAGCGAGCCGAACCCATTCCCCTTCCATGAAGGGAAGATGTTTGAGATGACGCGCAGTGGTGCGATTGACATGAGCAAGAGGGACATGGTGGAGGAGAGACTCCAGTTTTTTCAGATTGGTGAGCATTATTACTCAGCTGGAAGGTACAGGGTCCGGGACCTGGAGATAGATGCCTTTTCACAAGATACCGAGAAATTAGACACTCAGAATCCCGCAGATACGCTGACAATCCCTCAGGTTCCTACTCATACCACCACAGTCGAGCTACACATAGCAAATGTGACGGGTAGTTACACAACATGTAGAGACTCGACATCCAGCACTGAGTTAAAATTCTCCACTTTCAGGTCAGGGTTGAAGTGTTTAGCAAACAACACCTCAAATTCTTCCAATAGCAGTTCTGACAGCAGCACACCAGTCACTGTTGATGGTTCCCAAGGTGTGACCTCCATAAACACAGAGGAAAGTAAAAAATGTTGCGGTTTTAATACATTAACCATCATGTATCCATCGGATTTCAAATTTCCTTTAGGTCAATCCAGACAGATGGATTCTTTGGATTGGACCCCAAAAATATGCAGCACTTTTTGCCAAAGCACAGATATTTACTCTGCACCTTCTCAGGACATTAGTAATCCCCATTCAGGAAGCAGCAATTCCAGTAGCAATACCCCAGAGTCCCAACGCTTCCATTCAGATGTCAATAAAAGTGGGGCCGTTGTGTTGGACTTGTCCTCTTTAGGACCCACTTTGGTAGAGGACAGCAATGTAGCAATAGCAGCTAAAAATGGCAAAGACGAGATATGCAAATCACGAATACCAGTGAGGGTGTGTACCAATAAACGATGGAATCAAAGGCAACAAAGAGTTAAAGGAGAGCTACACCACGAGAAAAGCGTTGGACATTGTGTCCTTCACACAGCCAGGAAAAGATTAGACCCTTTGGAAAATGAATTCCCAAAATCTAAAATTCCAGTAATCAAGGAGACAAAATACCCCTCTGTTTCACAGGAACAGGGACGGGATAGGCCCAGAACTTTTACAGCGAAGGGTATAACAGAACCAAACAGGTCCAGCACGGGACACAGGCGCCGTTTAGCCGACTCCCCGGGTAGACGAAGCACAAAAGAAACGAGGAGGAAAAGTACAGAGGTCCCAAAAAAGCTTAGAACGCGAGCTAGCGCTAGCCAGGTAGCATGTGCTTGGGACCAAAACGTGGTTATGCAAACTGAAACAAGAATAGAGGGGAAGACATGGGCCAGAGATGGCGAAGAGAACCAGAGCCTCACCACTACCAGGAACCCCTCCCTTTGTAGAGCCTCTAGAGGTCCCTGCCCTCCACGCACCTCCACCTCCACCAGCACCACATCAACACCATCTCCTAGAGATGTGAGAGCTGAGGGTGAACAGGCCAGCAGTGAGAGGATGAGGAGCAAGAGGAAGAGTAGTCGGAGACTTGGAAAGAAGGAGGAGGAGGAAGGGAATCAGGGTGATCACCCAGTCCCGGCTCCTGTCACAGAGAACCAGACTAGTTTGTAACCTCTTTCTAAACGCTCTTGATCTTTCTGAGATGCATGTAGCTGTTGTGGGTGGTTTGTGGTTTTGTGATGTAAGTGTAGCCGTCACTTCTACTTCCTGTCATCCTTGTTACCTGTGCTGTGCTGTTGGGTTCACCTGTAACGTGGCAGGCGCCAAAAACCAGCATGCGTCATTTTAGCCTTTACTTAGCCGCCTGGTTCCTCCGCGCTTGTTAGGCACATTTGCGCCGAGTCGCCACTCGTGTTGCTAAGCTAAAACCTGCCCTCATGTTTGCTACGTAGCTAAAAATTTAAATATTTGAAAACCGCTTCAGAAAACTGGAGCATCAAGCAGGGAGCCGAACACGTTAGCCTGGCTACACGCACACAACAGGTGCTTCACGGTAGACTAGGTCGGACCATAAAGGATCGGGGACTAAAGGACCTCGTGGTTGTTTTGGTCTGCTTGCCTGGTTTGTTTTATTACTTTACACAACACTGAGAAAACAGTTCAAAGGTCAAACTTGACAATCAAAGGAAGGCGCAGAACTCTTGATTTTGATTTCACGTTAAAGCCTTGAATTGCTTTTTCGAGTGTTTGGGGGCGTCTGGCGGTAGAATGTAGTTTATGTTAGCTTAGCTTATTTAACTTCCTGTTTCAGCTAAATAGCAACTTTCTTTCTGGCCACACGATCCTCAGGGGTTTTGCTCCTCATTTGGCCCCACAGACACAAAACCCAAAGATTTTTGGGTTTCTGTCACAGATTTATTTTTGAGGTGTTATTTTAGCGTCAAAGCTAACTGTTGTCAGCCTCCTTTAAGGTTTCCTTCCACATTTGATCCTTCAAAATGAATCACTGAGGAGAGTCTGGCCAGGAAAACAAAAATAACATTCTATTTTTAGACGTTAAACCTGGGACATTGAGCTAAAGTTAGTCTTTGAGTAAATACACTTACCATCGAGACACGCAGGCAAACTTTGAGTTCACGATCCCATTTTTAGAATAATAATAATCTCATTCTGGAGCCTTTGACTGTATTTTGCTTAATTTGTTTCATTATTAGCTGGTAACTCTTTGTATCATCCCCCCCCCCCCCCCCCCCCCCCCCCCCCCCAGGCCCTCAGAGTCCCTGTGAGAGAACCGACCTCCGCATGGCGATAGTAGCTGATCATCTGGGACTCAGCTGGACCGGTGAGTCAACCTGGGTAACCACCTAAGGCCGTGGTGGGCGTGGCCTGTCCAACCCGGCAGCACCCACTTTAGGTGATGTCGGTGCTTATTGACAGAAAAGAACAATTTAATATCCAAAGAGGGAAAAAAAACTGTCTCATAGTTTGAGATTTTTATTTCCATTTGTAGAGGACAAAGGTGAGTGAGGTCAGGAGGCGCTTTTGTGTGCGGGACAGCGCCCTCTGGCGGAGGCTGGGGCGGTTGTTCTCTGACTCGGCCTCGTTTGTGTTCCAGAGCTGGCCCGGGAGCTGGATTTCTCTGTGGAAGAGATCAACTTCATCAGAGTGGAGAATCCTAACTCCCTAACAGCTCAGAGCTTCATGCTTTTAAAGAAATGGGTGCACAGGGACGGTAAAAACGCCACAAGTAAGCAGCGGGTCCGTGCACGCCTGGGGGGTATCGGTCCCTCCGGGGTCGCGCGTGCAGCTGAGGTCCAGCTCTGGCTAAAAGAGATCCCGGGGGGGCCGACTTCATCTCTGCCGTATGTTTACAGGAAGTCACTAATCACATGACCCGTCTCTCTCTCCTCCAGCGGATGCTCTAACCGCGGTGCTGACTAAGATCAATCGGTTGGACATTGTGACTTTGCTGGAAGGGCCCATATTTGACTACGGTAACATTTCAGGCACTCGCTGCTTTGCCGATGATAACGCAGTTTTCCCGGATCAGTCCGATGGTAAAGTGTAGCCCACCCTAGCTGAACTCTCTCTCTCTCTCTCTTGCTCTCTCATATAAGGCAGAACCGATCAGACACAAGCAAACTGCACATGTTCAATGTTGGAGTTCGGTTAGCGTCCCCGTCTGACCAATGCAATATTGATCAATCTTTAGGCGGTGGCACTAATTGCTCCGTTCTTTTACCTTGACACAATCTGGTAGCTACATTAGCTAGAAATGCTCTTCGACTGGCAAACCTCTAGGGAGACCTTTGAAAGTAAAATGCTACATGCTAATGTCGCTACCTGGCATTAGCTGTCCAGCCTCATTGTGACAGATTACATACTTCTGTATACCATCTAGCAACTTTCCATTGAGCTACATTATCGATTTATTAATATGCTTTTTTTAAAAACTAACATTTAAATGAGCTAATTTATTCAACAATGCACGGCTTTAGCTTTGTGTGAAGGACTGCCTGCTCTAATGTCGTTGGCTTAACTTCAAGGCTCATCTTCGCTCCTTTTGAGTACCCAAAGGAAACTTTTGATGCGTAACTGCTATAAAACTTTTGTGAAACTCCATCTTTCTCTGTACCGTAGAGCCTAAATGAGCCTTTAACCATGAACACTTCAAATGGGTGGAGCTTTTTAATCCACAACTTTAAAGTGTGTAATTATGCTTGTGTGACACTGTTTTTGGCGCCGCTCTACCTGCCATCTCCTGGTTTCTTCCAAGCTTCGTTGCTCCACTGAAGCGTCTCCTGCTTCAGCAGACTCCGCCTCCTGCTCCTCCTCCTCCTCCTCCTCTTCCTGCTTCTCATCAAATAACTCCTCCAGCTCCCGCGCTAATCACTGCTAATCAGCCGACCTCACCCCCAGCTTTTATTCACTTGGGCATCCTCAGGATTCGGCCGTAGCGTCTCTCACCATGGCTGCTGACCAGGTTAACCTCACCCCCCCCCCCCCCCCCCACCTTCATCGCCGACACTAACGGCGGTTTAGCACAACGATTACGTTATTAGCGCATAACTCGCTCAAGGGCTAACTGCCTGTTAGCCTGTTTTGGTTGGGATGAACGCTCGTCCATCCCTGTTCATCACCTGTTCTGTTCTTCATTCTCGTTTCTCTCCTTTGTTTTCTTCTGTCTCTGATGGATTGTGGTGTTTATTTTAGCTCCGAAGCTCAACCCTCCCCCGGGTCCTCGTACTCCTCGAGCTGTCGCGCCCCCCCAGCCGTCTGCTCGCTCCTCGCTTTCTGTCTCCTCTCCTTCTCACTGCACCTTTTTCTCCTTCCCGTCCTCTCCGGCCGTCCCGTCTCCTCCCTCTGTCTTCCTCTTCCCATCTCCCCCCGTCTCCCCCCCTGTTTACGTCCTGCCCGTTGCTCCGGTTCTCCCTCATTTCTTCACGCTGCCCTATTCTCCCCCCTTCTCCTCCTCCCCCAGGAGCCCCTTTATGGGCTCCCCGTTCTTCTCACCTCCCGGTATTCCGGGCCAGTTTTCTGTCCCTGCCCTTTTCCAGCCCCCCTCTCCTCTGGTTCTTTGCCCTCCTCCCCGGTCTGCATCTCCTGCACCCCCTCCCCCACCTCCTTGTGCTCCTTCTCTGGCTTCTCCTCCCTCTTCGCCTTCGTTTACGTGCGTCTCTCTGTCATCGCTCCCTCCTCCTCCATCCTCCCCCCTCCCCTCTCTCCCACCTCGTCATTCTCCTCCTGTGCCTCTCTCCTCCCCTCCCCACTCCCCCCTCCCCCCAGGTGTCCCTCCCTACCTCAGGAGGGACCACTCGGTTCCTGAAGTTTACATTTAGACACATCTGAAGTTAAATGGTTGATTACTGCGGCGTCCCACTCCTCCCTCGCCGCCGCTGAAGCGTCCCGATGGCCGAAGACAAACGCTGCACGTTAGCATGACGTATACGTACACGTGTGCCGTTATTGTGTGTTTATTGTTGCTTTACTCACATCTCCGGAGCGGTTTTTCTTTCGGAGTCAAATATGCAGATCAGGTTCAGTCATGAAGCGTCCTCTAGTCGTCCTCTAGCTTTAGCGCCGCTGCGCTGTAGCCGCTAACTCGTGCAAGCGGATTCACGATGACACGTTTGATTACGTGTCCGCTTGTTCTACTGCCACCAAGTGGCCAAAGTAGGTACTGTTCGGACATGTGACCGCTGATAGAAAAACACGCTACCTCCAAATGTGAGAGATGTTTCTCCTTTCATCATCCCCACCATGTTTCCGCCTCCTCCTTTCCTTTATTTTGCCCCTCCCTCCTTCTTGCCCCTTATCCTCTAATCCTTTACTCCTGCCATCCCCCCCCCAGGATACCAAAACCTAGATCTGGAGCTGAAAACCCCCACTGACCTGAAGTACGAGCCCCCCACCCCGCTGCGCTCAGACGACTTCTTTAGCGACGGCGACAATAGCACAGACGCCCGTAGCCAGACTGCGCTTACTAGACCTAGTGACCTCTCCATCACCCAGACCTCCAAAGAGCTCCTCGGTGTTGCCTCTGGAGCCCCCATCATCCAGGCTGAAGACACGGCTTTGGGCGGCGAAGCGCGGGAAGAAGCGGCCAGGCTGGCGGCCTGCGAGAGGCCGGATAATGACAGAAGGGCAGCGGAGAAATTCCGGAAGGGAGCAGACGAGCGTGCTGAGGGCGTCGAGGAGGGTGGTGCCTCAGGCAGCCGTCATGGAAATGGACTAGAGGAGGAGGAGGAGGAGGAGATGACCCAGGAGAGGCTGCAGAGTCTGCTGGAGGATTTAAAACTGGAGGGCGGCTTGGACGACGTGGAGATGACGGAGGAGGGCGTCAGAGCCATCCTGGAGCAAGTACGGCAGGCAGAAAAGGATGTGTGTTCAGTTCCAGGTTGGAGAAGCGAGACGTCCAGCTTGGCCCAGGCGACAGGTCCGAGTCAGCCCCCTGCTGAGGAGGGCAGGTGAGGAGAGGTTCTGCCAGAGAAGAGCTGCCTTAGATTGCGGGTCGGCTGATGGGTTTCCTGTGTTTTTGTGGCCCAGCCCACAGAGTCTGGCCGCCTCCCTGGAGACCAGCACACGGGATGAAGGTCGCGGAGAGGAAGCAAAGAAGGGACCCGGCTCAGCAGGACCGAGCAGGAGGCCGGAGGAGAGAGGCGACCGGCCCCAGCCCAGAGCCCAGGTGAGTCTGGCCGCACCAGGAACCGTGTCAGGGATGCCAGTCCAACTACAGCAGGTTGCTCATTAACGCTGCCTCCGTCAGGGGAACACCAGAGCTGACGAGTCCAGCTCTGGTGAGGAACCCTCCACCACCACCAGGGTGTACCGCAGGCGGGTCATACTCAAGGTGTGTTGGGCCTGAGGTGTGACGCTTGAAAACGTCTGCGTGTGAGAGCCGCGCGTGGTCGTCGTCGTCATAGAAACGACGCTTCGTCGGATTAATTCTGCTTTTTCCTCCCCCTTTAACATCAGCAGTCGTTTCCCACGGCGACCAATGACCCGGCTGGTGTGTTCTGCTCTGCATGAGATATGAGAACAGTTGTTGAGTGTCAGACTGGGGGGGGGGGGGGGGGGGTGTCCTCAGGACTTTAGCTGCCTGGCTGGGAGCTCTGGGTCGCTCAAGCATCCATGTTGGATGGATGCGAGCCGGAACCAGAACCTGCAGCAGAATCTGAAGCTCCGGCGATCCGCTGGCTGCTGAAGCGGTTTCGTCCTCCGCCGCATCCACAAATAGTCCCATTGTTGCGGCCCGCGGGGAGGCGGAGCTATTCTGCCCTAACAGCCGTGGTTGTGCGATCTAACAATCGTTCCGCTTTCCTCGTCCGGATTCTGGCTTCCTCCCGGGCTTGTCAGAACCTTTGAACGCCCTCCCCACCTGTCTCTCTCTCACTCCCCACCTGTCTCTCTCACTCCCTCCGTCGTCCACCTCAGGGAGAGGAGGCCAAAAACGTTCCTGGGGAGTCGGTGACAGAGGAGCAGTTCGTGGACGAAGACGGAAATCTGGTCACCAGAAAAGTAAACATCCCATCATCACCTCCACCCACCCCCCCCCCCTTCCTCCTAATGACTTCTGCCCCCTACAGGTGATCAGAAAGGTGGTGCGTCGCGTGGTCACCGAAAGGAAGATGAGCGAAGGGGAAATTGTTAACGAAGGAGGCGCGGCGGGCGTCGCCGCGGTGACGGGCGGCGCAGACTTTACCCCTCCGACCGGAATGGCGGGGGGGAAGGGCAAGAAGAGGGGGAAGCGCTCCCGACAGGGTCACAAAACGGAGAGATCCGAGGTTGGCGTTCAAACCGGCGGCCTGGCCTTGATGTGTCTCCGCCCACTTACACCTGCATGGCGTCGGAATGTAGAAGATCAAACAACCAGATTAGGATTAACCTGGAATAAAATCCCACATCCACAGGATGAACCAGAGCCAGTGTGGCATGTCGTGCCGTGGTCCGTCTGTACCTCGGTGGTCCGTCTGTACCTCGGGGGTCCGTCTGTACCGCCCTGTCACCACTAACCGTTCCGACGCACGCCTGATCCAGATTAACGTCCTCCTCTCTCTTTCAGCGCGCCGCCGCGGTGACATCACCACGCCAGGACGCCAAAACTCACCCAATTTTGTTTTCTCTCTCTCTCTTTTCCAGCCCGGAGAAAACGGCAGCAAGAAACAAGGGAAGAAGAGTCAGTCGTAACGTCAGAGCTGCAGCAGGTGAGGTCGCGTCACGGCGTATCCCTCCGCACCTGCGGACCTACGTCTTTCTCTCACCGGCCTGTTTGCCACCCTCCAGGTCCACCACGTCCTCCCGCCGGAGGGAAGCGGGCCGGAGCGCCTCGTCCGTCGGCCAGTCACGTGTCCGAAGCTTTCACCACGCATGGTTTCTCCACCAAGCCGAACACAAAACCGACTTTTTCCCCCCTTGATTTCCGCATGAGCATGTCACCGAACATCACCCCATCGAGGACGCCACACAGACGGACGTCTCCGGTGGACGGAAGACAACGGACACAGATGCGTAATCCGCTCTCTGACGCTCGCCTTATACGGTCTAGTTTTTTTTTTTCCTGGATCCTCAGTACGGGGGGGGCGTGGCTCTTTTTTAAACGATTGATTTTGTTGTACATAAATGACACTGTATAAAAAATCAGAAGGAAAGTGGGTAGCTTGGGATCGCGGATGTGCTGAGCCCGGCCGGCGAGGCGTCACAACACGGCGTTCTTCCACAACATGAAAGGATGAAAGCTGCTTGGGCTTTGATTCCGGGACATGTTTTCAGAGAAGTGCTGCATGTGAGGCCACTTTATTTTTACCGTTTTTATTTCCCCGCCCTTCTCCGACTCCAACGGCACTGTAACACGACCAGAGACGGGTCGACTCTTAGCACTCATAACCCTCCAGCTGTAACTGCTCCTCTTTGATACGAAAACGAATCCACGCTGATAGAAAATGCTTTGTTCCCACGCTTCTAAAGTCCCTGAATGCAACTCCTCACAGCCCCGCGTGTGCTAATAGTAGCTTCAGGTCTGCTGTGGTTTTTAAAAAAAAAAACGGGGTTGTCGTTTTGAATTTAACGATTTGATTCATTTATTTTACAGAGTTTGATCACACAAGAACAGAGGGTCTTGTTTTTACTCATTAATCATTTTTACTAAATCACATCGTCGCTCACTTTGTTCACAAACTGGTTTCCTCTTCCTGTTTTCTCCCTAAACCTCCCCGAGCATCCACTGCTGATGAAAATCTGGTATCGACATGTACGATGAACCAACATAGCCTACACTGGATGATCCAACTAATTATTTAAGCAGAAAAAAATAAACTGTGTTTAAACGAGTCCGCCTGGTTTCTCTTGTTTTGCCGTGTTTACACCACCAGAGTGGATCTAAATGCACTTCTCCGATTCCAAACTGAGTTTGATCCAACAAGTAGCTGAGGAGACAGATTAGAGAGTCGCGTTTTTATATCCATTTTATTGTGATGGTGGACAGAAGCAGCGAGAACCGAAACATTAGACACATTCACCAGTATCAGTTTGAGCAATGATCTTCTTTAGGATAGTAAATTTAGTTTTACAATGTTTTAGGCTTTGAAGAATAATTTCATCATTTAAATGGTGACATGATTTTTAACACGAGATTTGGCTTCAGCAATCCATTTTCAGACACCAGCGACGTTGTCCAAAATATTCCAAAACTAAAGATGTACAAAGTACTTCCGGGTTTGACTTCTGTTACTGTCTGGGTTTCATTGCAAAGGTGAAACACCGCCGCCATTTGGCCATCTGGGGTACTACACCTAATAACGGGGGCTACAACTTGGCTTATATGGGCTGTTTTTGTTTGTTTGTTTTTTCTAGATTTTGAAAGCAGTATCTTCCAAAATAATTTAAAGTTGGCTCCTTTTAAAAAAAAATTGCAGATGTATTATTTATATTGATGGGATGTTTGTGCAGCGTTTTGCCAGGTTTCACGGCACTGGTACATTACCACATTTCTTCACACCGCATTTCTTCAGAGGCCAATCTTATTTCCAGTTCTAGTTCTTCAAAACAAATAAATGCAAAGGTCTGATGCAGTGCAATGAGTAACCCTGACCCCATGCAGGGGACCGTCTAGAATAAAGCCTCGGTGGATCCATCTCTGCAGGCCTGTCACTGGTTAATGTTCCTGGTCTGTGATAAAAAGAAAAAAAACAGGACTGACATCATGACAACGTGTGGCGCAGCTCACGTGTCTTCAAAAGTTGCAGGAGCAGCAGAGTAACGAAGAAACCGGAAACGTTTCGCTTTAATACATTTTCTAACAGTTAAAGCGTGACGTAAGTGTCGTACTGATAAATGCAGTTTAAAAGTTGAGTATTCTAGTTTTCACTACAAAACAAAAGGGGTGTTTTTACATTCAAATCGGGTCACACGGTAAAATGTCTTCCTTTTATTTATTTATTTATCATCACGAAACGACAGGAATTGAAACAACAGCACGGGCTGATGCTAATATTAGCTGCTGTTACCCGACGGTATTTTGCATTTTTAAGGTTGTATCTTATCTCTCCAAACTGTCGTCACTCATCTGGACTAATCAGCAGCCGACAGATCTGACGATAAGCAAATCTTTGATGGATCCGCATTGACGTGAACTTTTCTGGGCAAAGATGAGGTCAGTGTGACGCAAGAGCCGCCAGAGCACATCAACACACACAAGTCAGAAGAACGACCTCTGAACTTGTCAACCGCGACCTTTTAAAAACCGAACAGCCCGTCTCTTTACTGGCGTCGTTCGAGCGTCCGCACCGACGAACTCGGTTAAAAACATCCGGACGTGAAGCTGCCGGAGGTCACTGAGACCTCAAACTAGTTCAATATAAAGAAAACATGAAGCAGGTGTCTTTTTTTTCTTTTTATTAAAAATATTCAAAACACTTTCAAAAAAGAAAAATACTTTCTATAACTTGAAAAATATACAGTTGTTGCAGCTGCGAGTTGCTGCCTCCACTGCAGGTGAACTTCCGCTGGCTCCGGGTCAGGATGCTCCACAAGAATGTTCCCACAAAGCTGAGATGAACCTCAGAAAACGGGCGGCGGTGTCCTGCAGCGGCGGCAGCGGCGTGGAGTTCCCACCCCTCAGGAAGGGCGACCGGAGTTTAAAGGTCATCGTTTTTACCATTTTAGGGCGGAAACACAGACCCCACCTAAAATAGGGTGCGGCTTATTCCTTTACTCCAGACCACCACTAGGGGGAGATAGGCGCTCACGTCCATCTGTACACAAAGTCTTTAAAAAAAAAAAAAATCTGAACCAGGAGAAGAACCCGAGGGAGTTTTTACTGCGGCAGGTTCTGCTCCTTCATCGGTCCGTCAGTGCAAAGTTCTGCTCACGCCGCCTTCCTGTGCAGGTTCAGCACTCCGCTCACGCAGTACGGGATGATGCTGATGGTGACCAGCGGCACCGTGGCGCTCTTGGAGAAGGACAGCAGGTAGAAGAGGGCGGCGGTGTGCGTGGGCGGCTTGAAGGAGTCGAACAAATGCAGCAGCACCAGCGAGGTGACGACACACACCACCTTGGCCAGCTTGCTGTTGCTCTTCTTGGTCTCGGCGTAGAGGGGCGAGTGCAGGCCCAGGCCCAGGCCGAACAGGGTGCCCATGTTACGCAGGAGGCTGGCGAACGGCGTGGTGTCCAGGTGCACCCACTCGGGCCTCACGCACCACCTCTGGGCCTTCTCCATGGTCCACAGCAGGTCCACGCCGACGGCTTTGAGGAGCAGGTAGAAGCCGACGGCGAAGGAGGTGAGGAAGAGGGTGGTGCAGAAGTATTTCCTCATGCTGGCGCCGTAGATCCAGCGAGTCCTGTTGAAGGCCTCCGCCACGATCACACCTGTGGGAAGATCTGGGTCAGTAAAAGGAACCGCGTGGACGAGGCGGTCCTGATGAGCTGCACTCACCTGAGATCACGCCAGCGACCACCTGGTGGGGGAAGTGTGCTGCGATGAAGACCCTGGAGAGGCAGACGCACACCTGGACCCCACAGAACAGCGTCCAGAGAGCAGCCTTCAGGTACCTGTCCAGGTAGATCCACATGTATTCAGCATCAGGTGTTTGTAGTCTCAAAACAACCACCCCCCCTTCCCCCCCGGGCCAGATGTGACAATCAATGATCAACCGCAGCGGCGGTGGCGGTGGCCAGATAACCTGTTTTCAGAGATAAGCTTTGGACGTGGGACAGTAAACAGCCGCGGCGCTCGGAAACACACTCGCTTTCCACACTCACCTGTATCTGTTGGCGGTTTTCCTGCGCCCGTGCGTCTTCTTGCTGGTCAGGATGGCGAGGATGGAGGTCACCAGGGTGTAGTAGATGCCCGCGGCGCCCATGGCGTGACCCGAGGGGCTACCTGGGTCAGAGGACCGGGAGAAATGAGTCGAGGAGGTCAAAGACAGATGGCCTTTGCAGACCCGGGCTTTCAATTAAGCAAAGTGTGTTCAGATTGGATCGGATACTAAAGTAAAACAGGTCTTTGGCTGGGCTGCAGAGTCCAGCTACAGACCGGGAGCAGACTGGGAGCAGACTGGGAAGAGCTGGACTGAAGCAGCTGCAATGGAAAACTCTAACTTCTCCCGATAGTAACCGGAAGAGCGAACATCTGTCCAGCAGCTAAGTTCTCACCTGGTCCGGTCTCACAGGTCATGGGGTACTGCTCGATGTGAGGGCGGGCCGAGTTGGCGTAGTAACCGGTCTCGTGGACCCACCAGTAAGGCCTCTCGCCAAACAGAATCCTACAGGAGGTGGAAGAAGACGGTTATCGAAGCAGAAAGAATTCCATCGTCTGGAGGAAGAGCCGGCGGGAAGGTCCAAATCCCAGCTTTAGCATCTTTTTGAGAAGTCAAGAACCCGGACTCACCATTTGAAGACCAGGTTCAGCCAGTCTCCGATCACGGCCACCCAGATGAGCTTGATGCCCACCGACGCCTGCAGGTGGAACCACAGCGGGAAGAAGATGAAGAAGGTGTTCCTGAGGTCTGCGGCCCAGGAGACCCACAGGAACAGGCCCTGGGCGTCCTGGTAGTTGGTCTGCAGGTAGTGGGTGCTGCTCACCCCGAAGCCCTGCGCGGCGTCCATCAGAGCGTCCATCTGGGAGCGAGAGAGCTTGACCTGCAGTCGAGCGAGCGAGTGAAACCGGCGAGGCTGCGGCAGGGAGGCTGCGGCAGGGTTTATATCAGCGGGACCCACCGCCCCGGCGCATGCTCACGCTGACCTTTGGACCTTGCATATGTGCAATATAATGGCAGCGTTCACGAGGAGCATCACAAACACGCCGTTACTGATACGGGCAAAACAGACAGTCAATCAGTGTCAGGCTGGGGCGCTGCTGAGCGGCGGGGACAGGAAGTCACATGTTTTCACATGTCTGTGACATCACGGCAGCCGGCCGCGCTCCGACGATTCCTGGGCCGTCTTTCCCGCGGAGTTGTGGCCGTTGCCTCATTTGTTGTCGGGACGGCCGCTGAGAACTTGGCTTACATAAGACGATCAATGATTAAGAGCTGGCCGCTGATTAAAGGTCGACGCTTCTGTCCCGATGGGTTCGAAAAGAAAACCTCCCTTTTCGTCTCCAGTTCACAGAGGCAAAAGTTTGTACATCTATAACAACAGCAAAGGAAATGAGCCCATTCATCTAAAAAAATGGTTCCATTGAGAGTGTAACCAGAACTTAGGAGCCATTTTGGTGTCCGAGCGTCCTCTCCTCCTTTAATGGAGCTCGTTGGGATTAAAAATAAGTAAAATAGCGCAGATTAATCCATATTTATAAGTTACATAACATAGCAGGTCGCTTTATGATGAAAGCTCCTTGGCCTTTGGTCGTTGGAAGACCAAGGGTCAAAGTGTCTCTGGGATCTGGAACATCACCAAAATTTAATCAGTTCCGTGTCCCATCATCAACATTTGAGTTATTTTGCTGACAGTCCCACAGACGGGTGACATAACCTCGGCGGAGGTCATAACACAGACGGATATCTGCTAGTTCTTAGAAATCAGGGGGAAAACAAATTAATTCCAATAGATTTGTGTAAAATTCAAGAACTAACAGAATTTTTGGGTTTGTTTTTTTTAATCCTGTTCAGATTCAACAGTTGAACTTTGACCTCTAACCTGATCTAAAACGAGGAAACGCTTGATTTTTCTTGCCGTTTATCGTGTTGGCTCGACGCACCGTGGTCAGAGCTTTTCATTCTGCCCTCAAGGGTCGAAACTAAATCTGGGCGTGAGGACCGTGACCTGCGAGTGTCTCCCTTTTACGTGCGTGGGGCCCCGTGTTTACAGTGTTGACGGGATCAGGTTGTTCCACAAGGACGAAATTCCCAAGTGATCCCCAGCAACCCCCAAACTGATCACGCCCGGCACGCGTGCACCGCTGAAGCATGTACAGTATGTTGGCGTAGGGTTGCTTAGGCTGCCGCCCTGTGGCTGAAGAGCGAAACTACACGTGCATGGATTTAATTTTTATTTTTTTTAAACGACAATATTTGATGTTAAAATGCACATCTCCCACTTTAATGGCGTGTTTGTGCACCGCAGCGGACGAGTACTTGGAAACGCTGCACAAAAGGATCAGAGCCAAGATCAATTTATTTCACAAGCGCTGCAGACTTCACTCACATAAATCCATGAAAAAAATGCTTCTAGGAAATCTGTGGTGGAATAATTGAGGGGGGGGGGGGGGGGGGGGGCGCTAGAGAACCTGTCCCAAAGGCAAACAATTGATCTAGCCTTGAGTAAAGTTCAGTGGGGCTTCCAGAGCAGCAGACCGCAGACCTGGGGCACCATCCCTCATGTAAAGACAGTCATGGACCTTCTCCACAGCTGGGGGGTCGAGCTGGCCGTCTACCTGCAGACCAGCTACAGCGGATACCAGGACGTCTTCAGCGTGGCCTCCACGGTGGCCGACCTGCACACCACCTTCTTCTTCTTCTTCCCCGTCTGGTTCCACCTGCGGCGGGACGCCGCGCTCCGCCTCATCTGGGTGGCGGTCCTCGGGGACTGGATCAACCTGGTCCTGAAGTGGTACGAGGTCACGGAGGGACACCACCCCGAGGCAAAGAGACAAGGAAGCATCTGCATTTATTGTGCGTGTCTCTCTGCGTGACAGGGTTCTGTTTGGGGAGAGGCCGTACTGGTGGGTTCAGGAGACCCGGTTTTATGGAGCCGGACCGAGACCAGGTCTGCAGCAGTTTCCCATCACCTGTGAGACCGGACCAGGTACAGTTGAGTGAGAGCTGAGTCCAGTGTTGTGGCACAGTGAACCCTAACCCCGGAGGTGTGACGCGCGTCAGTGAGCATCATCTTCGGGAGATAACGGGTCAAAACTCCAGATCCGCTAATCTCTTTATGGAGTCCTTTAAATTTGCATAGAGGAGTGATTACGCAACACCTTCTGAACGCCAGGCGCAACTTTAAACAGAACTTCGTGGGTTCAAAAGAGAGCGCTTTGACTCTGATGACTCTTAGAATCTGCACACTGGTTTGGTGGGGGGGTGGGGGCGGGGGGGTGACCTTCTCAGGGGTCCTGTCACGAGTGTGTGTCCTGCAGGAAGCCCCTCGGGCCACGCCATGGGCGCCTCTGCTGTCTGGTATGTGATGGTGACGGCGCTGCTGTCGGCTGCAGCAGAGAGGCGCTGCCCCCCTCTGCTGTTCAAGTGAGTCCTGCACACATCTTTACGTCGCTCGTGTCCGTCCTCGCCTTCACCCGGCTCCTGCGTCCGCCCAGTTTCCTGCGGATGTTCCTCTGGGTGCTGATGGGCCTGGTGCTGCTGCTGGTCTGCATGTCCAGGGTCTTCATGGCGGCTCACTTCCCACATCAGGTCATCGCCGGGCTCCTGTCAGGTTTGTGGGCACCGAGGGAAGAAAACTGCTCTGTAGATGAGAGCGAGTTTTTCTCATTTTGGTGGACCTTCTCTGGCTGCGTATCAGGGGTTCTTGTGGCTGAGGTGGTCTCCAGGCAGAAGTGGATCTACGGCGCCAGCTTGAGGAACTACGTCTGCACCACCCTCTTCCTCACCTCCTTCGCCATCGGCTTCTACCTGCTCCTCAAGGCCGTGGGCGTGGACCTGCTGTGGACCATGGAGAAAGCCCAGAGGTGGTGCGTGAGGCCCGAGTGGGTGCACCTGGACACCACGCCGTTCGCCAGCCTCCTGCGTAACATGGGCACCCTGCTGGGCCTGGGTCTGGGTCTGCAGCTGGGCCTGGGTCTGGGCCTGCAGCTGCCCCAGAGTGGAAGCGTCAGCTCCAAGGCTGGAAGGATCACAGCCTCTTTACTTCTGCTTCAGCTCCTGGACAGGTGGACGTTTTCTTCTGAAGACCTTCTGACTTTCTACTTCCTGTCTTTTGCTAAAAGCGTAGTTGCGCTTTTGATCCCGACTCTTTTGGTTCCCTGGGCTCTCTGCTGCGTTTTCGAGAGGAACGCCAGATCCAAGGATTTGTGATTCTGAGTTAACTTGTTTGGAGTTGATCACGAGTTTAATTTTCTGCACTTAAACGCCTCATTTCCCCCTCATGTTTAGCAGAAAGGGTCAAGTAACCAGTCACTGAACTGGTCAGGTCCTTGAAATATCAGGTCAGGTCCTTGAAATATCAGGTCAGGTCCTTGAAATATTCGTACTGTAGTTTTACGTTTTGGAAAAGATTCATTCATTTATACTCGTAGTTAGTTTTTATGTTTTAGCTGACAGAAATATAGACAAATGTCTTGGTTTGGAAAGTGTAATAAAGACCTTAAAACAATTGACTTCAGCAAAAGTAGCTTTAAGAATTATAATCCCCATAAAAATAACCCCATTTAACAGCCTCCTGCTTGTTTTTCTCCCAAATCTCTTTTCCTCTGACTTTCTCAGGCTGACACTGATTAATTCTCTGGCAGGAACAACCATTAAACATTAACCAGAGCACGCTCGCTTCACTCGGTAGTGTCACTATGTGGGACTTTCAAAAGCAACATGGAGGTTCAAGGGGCAGAATGTACCACAGGCAACACGCGGTCCCCTTATGGATCAGCGTGCTATTGAAGTGCACTGATCAGGTGACACATTTAAGGACCGTCAGACGTTTGATTATCAGTCACGCTAGACTGCAGAGGCAGGACGGCAGTTCAGGAAGAATAAAAGCTCCAGATTTTCACTGGTTTCACCGCCTTCGGTTGACATAATAACCTTGACCCTGCGACCTCCCCCCATCTGTAAATCTCTTTATCTCCGAGGGACCATTTAACGCTTCCGACGCTTATCATCAAGCTACGTTTCTATATGGTGCTATGACCGAATAAACAGGAGTCACAGCAGACAAGGGGTGTGTGTGTGTGTGTGTTAACACAACACAACTGCGTCAGAAACATTGAGCAACAATAACCTGTTGACATTGCTTTAAACATTTGATCGTCAACTCCAAGCAGTTATTTGTTGTTCACAGTTGTGACATACTGATCTTATCACTGCAAACTCTCCTCGGGACAAAACCAGCTGCTTCGGTTTTCAGAAACAATAATTGACTTGTTTTGATTCGGCACCGAAATGCGGGGGAACAAACTCGTTCACGTGACTTTTAAGGTCACAGTTTTAAAAATATGTTTAGCAAGAGATTCGTTGTGACCTACATTTCACATCTGAGAGTGCTATAAATCAACTAAATAGTTATTAAAATGTATCAAAAATAAGTCTGAATTGTTTTCTTAAAGAATATAACTAAACTGATGAGTTAACTTTTTTGTGAGTTACACATTACGTTGATAATAATGTTGAATGAATAATCTAGAATCTCTTCATGCAACAACAAAAAAAATCACAAGTCAGTTAAATCATCACATATTGATGCTTAATGTCACATAAATAAATAAAAACTGTTTATGAGAAATCCATATTTCTCCAGCCTTAACTAAAATTAAAAAAAACTAGACTTACTAGTGATAAACGTTTAACAGTTGCTAGATAATATTTAATCTCAATTCATTCATCCCAATCAATGAATTCAGGCGGTAACATGAAAGGCAGCGTAAAACTTTAGGTTGATTTTGATTGGCTGCTTGAAGCTTGGGCCTCCGTGATTGGTCCGTTAGACGGTGTATCTGCTGCGCATGCGCAGAAGCGACCGCTACTGTTAGCAGTTCTCTTGTGTAGCTTCCACTTAGCTACCATTTAGTTTCGCTTTTCAGTGTGCGTGTTCTCTATTTAACTATAACTGAACCGACTGAAACTTTATTTATCATTTATTTAAATCATTTGTGGTCGTCAGTCGGTACACGGGACCTTTTACCGAAGTCCACGAGCAGGAAGGAAACGGGAAACCGAACGGAAATGACGTACAGGAGAGAATGAACCAATCACAGCGTTCGCCAGCCTCCCTGCTGGGCCTTAGGCGGACTCCTAATGTAGAACCTTTTACCGAGTTTACTGAAGACGTTGCAGGGCGAAAATAGACACATGTAAAAGAAATAAATCAAGACTACTTATTCGAAATTGGAGATTAACTTGCAAATGATCAATGTTATATTCATGTCCGCACTGTGTTCTGCATTATAGGCCGTACATGGGTACAGCAAAGTAACAGCAACAAGCAACATTATCTTATCAGCCGATTACAAGTGACGTCAAACATCCTACTTATCTCCAAACTGAGATAGCTGAGGTTTTTTTTTTTTAAAAAAGCAGGATGGTTGACCAACGCTACAGCGACACCTGCCGGGCGAGAGCCCAAATCACACCTTTTGGTTAGCTTTCATAATCCTATTGAAGGCACATTCAAAGATAAAGGCCATGAAGTGTTTTATTTAAATGAATGAATGTCTCATGTAGAAGATGTTTTGGTGACTGTAATGAGTCGGTGAGAATTAACCCACTTTTTAAGACAAATGAAGCACTGTCACAAAGATCTGAGGACAAAAGTTTAATTAAAATTAAAAAATACATAGCGCTTCTTGTCTGCGAGATGTCTCCCTGTTTTCTGAGAGAATGTTTGTGTTTTCAAAGGGTTTAAAACAACCAAAAGAATATTTTACAATAAAAAAACGGTGTCCATTAATGGATGCTATGCTGCCGTCTGTCTGAGGCTGATCACGATTGTTTTGATGAGGATGATGGTCTACACGTCGTCCTGCAGGCCAGAGCTGGACCGCTGGAAATGTCGGTGGCAGGAAGGTGACACGGGTGGGGGGGCGGAGTCTGAGAAGGCCGAGCGAACATCAGTACAAGGCCTCGGCGTTACTGCTCCGAGGCCTCTTGATCTTCTCGATGTTCTTCAGGATCATGTCGTGTAACGTTACCTTCGCAGGAGGAAAAAATTAATGAGCGGGAAATTCTCATCGAACAACCTCGCGTCCCCCTTAACGACCGACGACGAAACAAAGACTTACATATTGGTTTCGGAGCTCGGAAACTATGATCTTCAAACTGATGTATTCCTTCTCATCAATCTCTGTTACTGTGCGCCGATAGTCCTCCTAAAAAGCCCAAAATCTCACTTTAGACGTGTACTTAAAATACAAACCATAGTAAATAAGCAGCAATTAAAATAGGCAGAAAATGAGGAGATTTTTAAGTATCCGAGCGATAAACGAGTTTCTAAAGGAGAGTGACGCGTCACCGCTGGCTAGAATCATTTTGTTCTCAGTGACCTAAAGCTGAACGTCCTGTAAGAAAATACTCACCACATGTGGGTATTTCGCTATTTTGGAAACCAGCTTTGCCCTTGTGATATAATATCTACAAACAGACAGATTTGAGATGCAAATGTGTTTAAAAGGGTGCAGAAACAGCTGGGTGATACCGATAAACACGTGTTGACAATCACCTCGATATCTGGTCGAGGTAAGAAGCTGCTTCTCCTTCCACCGTTCTGAGTTCAGCTACCGTCTCCTCCTGGATGGACACCCCGAAGTTGTTGCCGTCCTCTATTCTGGGGATGAGCAGCTGAACCCACATTTTGACCTGCAAAAGAGAAGAAAGCAGTTTGAATGAGCGGACACGTTACAAGTTACAGAAACCAGAACAGGAAACCCTCTTCAGTGGTTGATCAGAGTTGCAACTCACCGTGTTACATTTCTCTATAAGTGTCCTAATCTCTGGTTTGACCTTTTCAATAAGGTCGACAAGGTTTGCGTTGCTCTTCATCATCCCACCAGGCATGACAAAGACCTTAGTGCCACCCACTGATAAAACAGATTCAGGATGGTTAAGGTTAGAAAGCTTCAGGATGCACCGTGAATGTTTTAAAGCCACTCTTATGACCTAATATGAATGCACTTACCCATGTCCTCCTCACCTCCATCTTCCAGCTTTCTCTTTTTGGCATTCTGCTACAAAACAGAACAAAATAGCTTACCTCCTCTACACCACTGCATAAATGTCTTAAGATTGAATTCAGCTTTCTGTCTCACTGTTTCTAGTCCATCGTGTAGGTGTGGGACCAGGATGGGGTCTGGAACCGTCAGATTAATCTCTGAATGGATGTCCTTCAGCTCAGTTATGTTAATGGCTGGATCCTGGAAAGGAAAAAACACAGAACACTCTGCTCAGTCCCTGAATTATCCTGGTACCAACCAAACCAGCACCCTACATGTAGTTCCGACCCTCTCCAAACACGACATGTACATATTTAAATTAATCCCATCATCATTTGGCAATCAAACCTTATAACTGACCTTAAGAAAGGCATCAAGTTCCAGCAACTTCTTTGGGAAAAAATTTGCAACTAGATCCTCTGCCTGAAAAGAAAACAGACTTTATTTTAATAAAAGAACCCCCCAGCTGAGACAGGAGCCTGTGTAGCAGCATAATAATCACTTATAGTGGAACTTACTTCTGAAGTTATACGTTCCCTGAATGCATCAACCTGGAAACCCACAGAACATCAATTAAAAAGGAGAGAATGCTTTATTCTTTGCAGGCGGATTATCTTTTGTTTTAAAAGAAAGTGACCTGGCTTTTTTGGAGAAAAGGCTACATCAGTTACCATGACGGTTTGGCGGCGGACGCAAATTTAGCAGCTAAGGCCTTTTGATCGTACCAACTACCTGTTACCTATACACGTTTCGATGGAACACAAACTTCACACAACACCTTCAAGCTTAATGTGAAGGCGACACTTGATTCGTGGGAAGGAATCACGGGGGTAAAGTCTCAGGCGGGAAAGAAGCCGGTTCACCTGCAGCTAATCGCTATTGGCTAATAGCTCCATGCTAGAAAACGTGGCTAACATGCTAACGGGCGAATGGCAACAACACGTCATGGCACCTGGACCGGTGTTTCAAAAGAGGAGTATTACCTTGGTTTTAATTTCGCTGTCCACCTTGAGGAGTGAAGACATTTTACGTGATCAAAAATGCTAAGAACGGTTGTCCCAACAGCATTAATTTTTCCTGAAAACGTGTGGCTTTTTAATTGACAGCCACACTCGGGAGCTTAAAGATGACGTCAATGACGCGACGGACCCGGGCGGCGGGCGGTTTGCGCATGCGCAGAAAACGTCACCGTATTTTTCCAGACGCAGCTGACGATGTAAACAAGAGAAGACAGTCGAGGGCAGCAGGGATCGAATCGGCCGGTACAGCCGTAAATGACAACTGTTCCGTACTCTTAAACAGCTGACATGGGTCTGCCTGTCACCATTAAAGTCAATTTCCGGGGGAACGTGAAGAGATTTCTGGCCCAAGATTTGGATAAACTGGAGTGGGAATCCGTGGAAGCCTGGGTAAGCTGCTAGCCGAGTGCGTTGGCTAAACGCTGGCGCAGTTAGGTGAAAAGCAGGCCCAGACGTGGCCTACGCACGCCAGCACCAGAACACGCACAGGACAGGGAAACCTGTGCGATCAGGGGGTCGTGCGTGGGAATGTGCACGGCAGACGGGTCAAGGGTTCCCGTCCCGGGTTTGCACCGGATGTGGGGGCTTTTGGGGGTTCACGTGTTGGGGAAGTTTGGTCGTTTCTGGCCAAAGATCAGGTTAATTCTGCAATGACTGATATTCTGAACACTTTTTGCAGATTAAAGCCTCTTTTGGTATCAACCATTTTCAAGTCAAGTACTTTGATGAAGATAACGAAGAGGTAAAACTTAAAATTAATGGCTTGTCTGTTTTAAATGGACCTTTTTCCTGATCTAATCTTATTCCTTTTTGCTTTTTTAATTTTTTAATTTTTTTTTAGATCTGCATAAACAGTCAAGGTGAGGAAAAATACGACCGTCACACTGTTGGTGTAACCGTCAAATGTTAAATATCCCATTATTCACGTCACGTTATTGTGTTTCAGATGAATATGAAGAAGCCATCAAGGTAAGCGACCGCCGCATAAGGTCAAAGTTAGCAGAAAAAAGTGCGTTCTGATAAACTAGCAATTACCACTGAAGTAGCATGTGGATAAACAGTGAGAGGAGTAGCATGTAGCATAAAGGCTATGAGTTCCAGAGCAACAAAATGTGACAATAGTGTTCAGATGGCACTTTTATGACAGCTAACCCATCAATAACTCTGCTGTAGAGCGCCGAGAAGCAGGGCAACCAGTTACACATGAACGTGTACAAGATGAAAGGTCAGGCGTGCGGCGGTCCGCTGAAGACTGAGGTGAAGGAGCTGAAAGGAGACCTCCGGCCCGCTCCTCCGTACCCCTCACGGGTCAAGACGGTGGACAAGGGCACGCAGGTCACCCCGGAGAGGGAAGCTGTAAGGAGCCAAACGCACCCTCGTGCGCTCAGCTTGTCTCCTTTTAAAACCTTTTATTCAGTTCTGACGTGTTTCGCCGCAGGTGGCGGTCAAGGACACCAAGGGCAGCAAACCCGAAGACGAGCCGCCTCCCATGTGGTTCCGGTCCTACATGGAGAAGGTGGAGTTGAACTCTTTAATGAGGAATTATTCTCTCTGGACTTGGAGGCACATTCCGAAGCCTAATACATGTTTCTCTAGTTTAAAGACGAGGTGGTGAAAGAGGTAGTGGAGAGGATGTGCAGCGACTTCTCCGGCCAGTGTTGCACTCACAAATCTCCTGATGGGAACCTAGAAGCCGCCAGCGGCGCCGGCGGCGGCGGCGTTATGGGCCCCCTGCCGGGTCCTTCCACCTCCAACGGATCCCTCGGCTACACCCCCAACTGCAGCAGCTGCCACAAACTCACCTCTGACGGCGCCTACAAGTGCAGGTTGGCGTCCGCTTTTGGACCCGGAGTCTTGATCTTGGCTGACGGCGTCCGTGTCCCCCTCGCCTCTGATGTTCTGACCGCTCTCTCCCCCCAGCGTGTGCCCGTCCTGCATCCTGTGTGAGATGTGCAGACACAGCCACGACCCCAGCCACAACCTCGTGAGAACCAAGACGCCTCTGTCCATCCCCGAGCACGGAATGTCGGGAGAGCTGAGGTAAACTCCGGGGAGGCGCGCCGAGGCGTTCGCGGTCGCCGCGACAGCGACGGGAATGATCCTTTTGTTTTTCGCCGACAGGTTTCCGAGGCGAGGAGACAGGACCGTTCGGAAAGCGGAGCGGCAGCGGCTCAAAGCTGAAAGGAGGCAGCTGAGAGCCGAAGTGAAAGAAATCAAGAAAAAACTGAGACTGGAGAAGAGGGGGCTGCAGTGGAGCGGGCCCTCTACCTCAGGCAGAGCCAACCTGGCGAACATGGCCTCAGCGTCCACCCAGGTTCCGGCCTTGCCCCCCTCTACTGCCTCAGACAGAGCCTCAGGTCCGGCCCCAGCCCAAGGCCCCATCCCCGCCCCGGTCCCTGATCCCCAGGCGTCTAGTCCAGAGTAAGCGCCACCTCGGATGGGCGTCCGTCTGTGCTGGGTACCTCAAAACCCAGTTGGGATGCAATAAAGTCTTTTTTTTTTTTTTTTTTTTTTTTTTTTCCCGAGAAGACGAGAAATCAAATATGGCATCTTTGTAATCTAGTCTGTGTGAGTGTGTCGCTGGCTGCTCTGGGGTGGTGGAAAATGTTGGAACTACCTCAATGTGAAAACTGCTGCTGCTTCATAGATTTTCTAAGAAATTTTGATTTCGAGCTGCAAAAACAAAACAAAAAAAAAAGAGAGAGAGAGAGAAAGATCTGGGGTCCTGCTTTTTTTGATGGGGTTTTATCAGAAACCAGGGCTGTTTTCAACAATGCTCTGTACACTTGAAACTAGGGGTCCCGGGGTCTCGCACACCTCCTTGGTGCCCACTATGGCTGCCTTGTTTCTGGACGAAAATCTGCCGGACGGCACCCGTCTGGAGCCCGGAACCAAGTTCATCAAATACTGGAAGATGAGGAACTCGGGAACTATCAGCTGGACCTCAGAGACTAAGGTACCCCTCCCACCCTTTGAGAGGAGAGGCCGCACTCTCTTTTGCTCCTCTCCCACCCTGCTTCGCTACCACTCTGAGCCCCCCCAGCTCTACTTATCCACTAACACCAGCTAAGTTTTCCAACCTAATCCGACTAATGTTTGTCTGAGACATTTATTATTATTCCTATTATTTCTAAAGTCAGTTTAATTGGTCATGTCCTTTAAGTTCTCACGTCCTCGTCCTCGTGTGTGTGTGTGTGTGTGTGAGCGGGTTGGTGGTGGTTTACTGGTCCTCTGGTGTGTGTAAGCGCTCGAGGGTTGAAATTCAGGACGTCTACGCCGTCGCACGGAACCGCACGGCAGCGACTGATCCCCATACTCACCTTTTTTTAGCAGTTAAAGGGAAAGTTCAAGCAGACATTCCTAAAAGTGTGTGTGTGTGTGTGTGTGTGTGTGTGTGTGTGTGTGTGTGTGTGTGTGTGTGTGTGTGTGTGTGTGTGTGTGTGTGTGTTTGGGCTGCATGTCGTCCTTCCCGTGTCTTTTTTCGCACGTGTATTCCCACGTTTTTTGTTTTGTTCTGTGTATGTCGTGTACGTGCGCCCAGCTGACGTTCATGTGGGGGAACCTGGGCCTGGCGTCCGAGGAGAGGAGGGAGGTGCCGGTCCCCTCGCTGCTGCCCGGACAGGTGGGCGTGGTCAGCGTGGCCTTTGTCGCTCCGGGGCTGGAGGGGACGTACACCTCCCACTGGCGACTGGCGCACTGCGGGTGTCAGTTCGGCCCGCGCGTGTGGTGCAGCATCGTGGTGGAGCGGGGCAGCGGCCGCGGCGCCCTCGGGCATCAGAGCAAACGACGGGCAAGTCTGCAGAACATCAGCTGTTGATATTTGGTAGCGTTGCTGTTGGAAACGCCTGCGCTCGCGGGGTGGCGCCGCGCTGCGCGACATTCCTTTGACATACGCAGAAGCTTCCATTTAACTTT
Source organism: Takifugu rubripes (assembly GCF_901000725.2). Classification (NCBI taxonomy): domain Eukaryota; kingdom Metazoa; phylum Chordata; class Actinopteri; order Tetraodontiformes; family Tetraodontidae; genus Takifugu; species Takifugu rubripes. Next base: position 2,006,398 of record NC_042285.1, read on the forward strand.
GACGGGTAAAACTGTGATAAAAAAATTAAAAGAAAAGGACAAAAATGGAGAAAGTTCATTAATTAAGTTCCCCAACAAATGTCTCCATTTGACTGGTGTGGAACATCTCGCTGCTCATTTATTCAGAACGTAGACGCGACAGATTAAATGTCAGGATTAGTGGGATTAGAAGATCGGAAGTGTTTGAATCCGCAGGGAAGCGCGAGTCTCCGCGGTGACTCTGTGTTCTGGTGTGCTTCAGAAGGAGGAGGTGAGGTCTTTGGTGAAGGAAAAGAGGTCCAAAGATGGCCTCTTTGACCTGTCTGTGGACCTGAACCATGACGACTTCTACTTCCCCTCCGTGGAACTGCTGACCGCACAGGTGCGTCCCCGGAATCACACCGAAACGGGAATCTGCTCAGCTAAAAAGGAATTCTATCTGCTCCGCTTCTAGGATCTTCTCTCCTTTGAACTGCTGGATATAAACATCGTGCAGGAGCTGGAGAAGGTTCCCACTAACACCCCCGAGGGTAAGCACAGGTTCCCTTTGACCACATCAGGATCAGATGAGGATGAAACCCGGTTTATAGGCCAGCGGGTCGCCATTAAAATGCTGCGCCGTTGCCTGATTCCTAGATTTGACCCCCTGCATATCTCCGCTGCCCCACGAGGCGCCGCCGTTCTCGCAGCTGAAGGACGAGGCCGAGGTCCCGGGGGTCACGAAGCTCTTCGGTAAGCTGGATGGTTTCTGCCCTCGCCACGTGAACGCGCCTCATCCTCCGTCTTGTTTATCATCCGCCGCCCCCAGGACTCAAACTGAGGCCGCGGACGGAGCCGCAGGAGCCGCCTCTGACCCTGGAGGAGGACCGGGAGGAGGAGATCAGCGGGGCCCAGTTCCTCTGCGAGACCGTGATGCGCTCCCTCACCTTGGAGGAAGCCCCCGACCACAGACCCCTGCGCAGGACCCAGCACAGCAGCCACAGACCACAGGGTGAACGGCGCCCGCTTCCCCGTCACGCCGCGTCTCTTTGTCCGCTGCGTGACTCGCTCACGCGTTCTATATTCCCGTTCCACCCTCTAGTCGTCTCCCGCGGGCCCAGCTTCTGTTCGGAGCGAGCTGAAGCAGAAGCAGCGCCGGAGGAAAAGGAGGAAGTTTGTGCCGTCAAGCTTGAGAGTATAGCCGTGGCCCAAAGCCCCGGGCGGAGACGGGAAGAGGACGGGAAGCCCGGTGAGTGATTTCAAGCTTGTCGTTGTCCTTTATTTCCTGCTACTTCGGAACGTTTTTGTGACTGGAGTTCTTTTTTGTTCTTGGAGATCTTTTACAGGACCCAGCGAAGGAAAGTCCCCCGGATGACAAGGAGGAGGACAACGTGGTGACCCTAGATGTCATCCAACACATGAGGAACGCCCACGAGGAGGGGCCAACCAGAGGAGAAGACTGGGAGGAGGTGAGGTCATTTCATCGGAATCTTCTCGCGGAAAAAAATCCGTTCATGCGGGAAAAACGTCCTCCCCCCGTGTCTCAGGTCAGCAGCCAGGCCTCCTCCGTCTCCTCCTGCGATGATTACATCATCCTCCCAGACTGCTTTGACACCAGCCGTCCTCTGGGCGAGTCCGTGCACGTGGCGCCTCCCGCCACCGTGACGTCAGCAGACAGCCCACAGGAGGGGGAGGAGGACGGGACGGAGGAGGACGGGACGGAGGAGGACGACCCGACCTTGACGGCCCAGAGGGGGGGCGAGGAGCAGCGGGAGGAGGCGCTGGAGGAGGAGTCGTCGGAGAAGACGTGGCCTCCAGCCGCCCCCCCGGGCAGCGGCAGCGTGAACCAGCTCCTGTGCACCTCCCAGACCCTGGACACGGTGATGCTCACCCCTGAAGTGGCCCCTGCTCCGGCGCTGCCCCCCGTCCCCCTGCTGTCCCCGCCGGCCCTCTACTCCCCCAGGTTAGAAACGGCCCATCGGGCCGCTGCGATTCTCCCCGTTAAAACGAGTCGTCGGTAACCTTTGACCCGCTGACCCTCGTCCCAGGTCCGAGGCGCTGTACCTGGCCGAAGACCCCAGCCCCCCTGCCTGCGACCCGTACGACCCGCGCCCTCCCCGGGTCCATCTCAACGGTACGTGCACGCGCCCGCGCCATCTGAAGCGTTGCGTAACAGCTCAGTCAGGTCTGAGGTCATTGAACCTCGGCGTTGCCTCGCACCCCTGCGTGATCCGTCCACACTTTCGCCCCCCCCCCGTCGGGGTAAAAGCAGGAAGTTGCTGCTTCAGCAGAACGTTGTTCTTCCTCACGTGTCGTTACAGAATGTTACATTTCCTGTTTTGGTTTGTCTGCACGCCAGTTTCTTCTGGACTGTCACGATCAGCTGGTTCAGCATCCAGTGCCTTTGAGACATACACCCCCAGGCCCAGCAACGCTCTGCAGCTGAGGTGCACACACACACACACGCGCACACACACGCACACACACGCACACACACACACACACACACGGCTGTGCGTTGCGTAACCCTTCTCGTCACTGTCGTTTCCAGGGGCCAGGGAGGCATCAGAGAGGGACTCGTTAAGGGGGCCCTTTCTGTGGCGGCGTCCGCGTACAAGGCTCTCTTCACCGGACCAAACTGCTCGGTGCAGGTGGGTTCTCCAATCGGAAGAACCGGAGTAGAACCGCTGCTCCCTGGCAGAGCCGGTCGCGGTGGTTCGCGCCTCGTCAGCTGAACGCGTAACTCGGTGGCCAGCTTCTGCCGCATTTTGTCGTAAACGTTTTAACGAGGCGATAACGCCCGGGTGTTCCCTCCGCCCGACCGCAGCTGGGCCACATAAAAGCGGGTCAGCTGTTGAGATCACATGACTCACACCTGCTGCTGGCCTCCAGCAGGAACCACCTGATGGAGGCCCAACTCCGATGGGTCAGTCCTCCATCTCTTGTCTCTTTCCTTGTTTCTGCAGCAGGGCATCGACCTGGGCGCCAAGCAGGACCCTTCCATGATGGCCATGCTCCTGGAGATGGGCTTCAGAGACCAGCGGCTGAACCAGCAGCTGCTGAAGAAGCACAGCTACAGCCTCCTGCACACCGTCAACGAGCTGGTGCAGATGGCCGAGGAGCGGCAGAGCAAGGCCGGCGGCGCCCAGCAGCACTGAGGGGGCGCCCACACCCGCTCCTGCCACCTTCAAACGTTTACCTTTAAAAATGTTCTAGGAGGTCGTCGCTGGCTGGATGTCCAAATTCCCCTCCTTTTTGTTTTTTATTTTTCTCGTTATCTTGCCTCTAATTCAGCAATATTTAGCCACCCTGGACCCGTAAGCGCGGCCGCGCGTTGTTATAAATAAAGTTCGGAATGCCTTTTTACCTGGGCCTAAGAGCGGGGGGGGGATGGGTACGTTTCACTCTTCATCTTAGCGCTTGTGTGGCTGTTGTAGCTGCTTCCTCGACCTTTGACCTTTGAGTCGCCTGTCGCTCGATATAGATGTCGGTGTTCTGGAAAAGCCCGCGCGCATTTAGGAGGACGCCGCCGCCGAAGCTAGCTGACAAATCAGCAGCAGATAGTCTCTCTGTTGTCATAGTAACACCTGCCTAAACAATGCAATCTCTCTCTGTATCCCAGTACTGTTCTTTTAGACGTTGACGTGTGGAATGTAAACAAAAACAAACAAACAAACAAAAAAAACCCGGTCCGGTTGGGCCGACGCTCCGGACGTTTTCTACTGCTTTTTAGGAGATGCCTGCGCGAAGGGCGTTAGCGAAAAGTCTTGTTCTCGTGGTTTTAGCACAGTCACAGTGGAAAATGTCCAGTTAGCATCAGCGTTTGAGGAAGACGCCCCCTGCCTGCACCTCCATGTACTGCAACCACAGCTTTAGTCATTTGGGATCAGGATTCTAACACATTCCTCTACAATGGAACCACCTATTTTATTAAAGACTCAGCTCACCCGTGTATTTTTATTAAGAACTGCTCATTTGTGGTTTTTCTTTGGAGCCTTTCTTCTGTGTGCAAGAGGACTTTTTATTATTATTATTATCAACTTCTTTTTTTTCCTCCCCACCCAAAGTCATATTTCGAAAACTCATGCTGTACTGAATAATTCTGAATAAATCTGCTGGTGTAAGCGCGTGGCTTTTCTCTTATTCTGTTATTCTCATGGTTCTGGTGAACTTCCTCCTCCTGATCCTCCTCCACGACCTTCGCGCGGACAGGAAACTCCCCCAGGCGGCGCTTCTCAGGCTTCTGGAGGCTCAAACATGAGCACAGACGCACCTTTGCTGCACCTGAAGCCCCGATCACAGTGAAATCCGCATTTGTCGCGTGCTCCAGGTGAGTTTTGGTCTCACGTGCTCGTTTTGTTTTTGGTTGTTTTTGGTTGTTGTTGTTTTTTTGCAACGTCACAGCGAAGTTCGCCATTTAACGAAATTCTGGCGTTGCACAACAACTGTTTTTAAATGGAAAAGATTCACCAAACCGTCCAAAGGTTTAGTCGGATTATTACTTCCGTGAACGGATAATGCGATCTCGATTCCTGCTTTCGTGTAAAGTCCTCGCGCTTCGAACCCATGGCGTCGTTGTTACACATCTTTAATACAAGTTAACACAAATTAATCCCAATACTTTGCGACTTTATTTCCATTTTCTGATGATTACAAAAGCACACGTTTGCTTACGTCACCGGTGAATGTCTTAACATTAAGAAATAATTGGTCCGAGTGTTTATATTCGATGTGGGGGTGACGTCATTACGCCGGACTCTGTCCTAGAATGTGCCATAAAAACCTGCTTTTATGGGAAAGTTTTCAGCTGTTTGGCATGATAGGCGGCCTTCCTCCTCCTCCTCCTCCCTACAGGTAAAGCGCGATGGTTCTATCCGGCTGCAAAGAGCTGGAGCCAGGGATGGACAAGGAGAAGGAGAAGGAGAAGGAGAAGGAGAAGGCGCTGAAGCATTTCCCTCCGTACGGGTCCATAAACGGCACCTGTGCGAGCGACACCTGCCCCACCTGCCGCGGCACCGGCAGGATCCCCAGAGGTTGGTGCTTTACGGTGGGACGCTAGCGATGGGAAATGGGCCATTGTGGCTAAAATAATGGCTAAAAACCTATCAAATGTCAGGTTAAAGGTTTAGACAGAGATCCCCTGAAGGCTCTGGAGCCGGGGGGCCCGCGTCCTGTCCTCCAGGGACACAGACGAGCCAGGATTTCTGTCTGTGTCCCTGGAGGACAGGACGCGGGCCCCCCGGCTCCAGGCATTAGGGGAAGTTCACCTTAAATTTGTCTCTTTTGTGGACCGACAGACCATGAAGATCAGCTGGTTGCCGTGATTCCGTGTAACGACGTGCGGCTCAAACCAAGACGAACGTACGAGACGCTTGAAGAATCGGTCCAACTGGGACACGGACGGGGATTTTGACAGTTTGTGGGCGTGTGTGTTCCCCCAGGAAGCTGTACGTGCTCATCTCCATGGCGCTGTGCCTCCTGGTCTGCTGCCTGGTCCTCTTCTTCCTGTTCCCCCGCAGCATCACGCTCACCCCCGTGTCCGTGCTGTCGGTCATGGTCTACTTCAGACCGGATTCGGTGGATTTGCAGGTCACGGTCAGTGTAGAATCCGGTCCGGTGGACTTTCCCCCCCACCCCACCCACGTGTTTGTCCTCCCTGTCGTGTCATTTAAGGTTTTCACATGTCCCTTTGTTAAACATCTACCTGAGCTTTGCTGAGCCGCCTTCGCGTTTAGTGTCGAGTCACATGACCCGGACTACAAAGGTTTATTCTTTTGTTTTCCCCATCGTCCAGAATCTCATCAACATCACCAACGAGAACTTTGTCCCGGTCAACATTGTGGACTTCAGCATTCAGGGTGTGATCTCGAAAGCCGTCATCGGCAAGACCAAGATCTCCAACCTGGGCGCCATCCAGTCCCGCTCCCAATCATCGGTAAGGAACGTTGACGCCGACGTATCCGCGCCGCTGTGAGGTTCTGACCCGGTTCTCTGTTGCAGTACGCCATCAAAACTGACCTGCCAATCTCAGACCTGGGCTTGAAGTGAGTTTGACTTTGATCTTTGTCTCTTTCTCCTTTGATCTCTGGTTCCACGTTTCTGCTCTTTCATCTGTTTCAGCGTGTACTGCAAGTCCAACACCATCAAGATTCACATCCTGTTCCTGGAACTGCAGTAAGTCTCAAACCTGTGAAGAACCGACCGGGGAGGTGGCCTCGAGAGCCCACAGGGTGTCAGAACCTCCCCCCCTGAGACCATGACCAGGCCACAAAAATACCGTTTCTCAGAAATGAGCATGTTCGGTACAGCTAGCATGCTAACCGGCTGGTCCTCTCAGTATCATCGTGCTTTAAAGCAAAAAAAAAGTTTAGAATTGTGGGAAAAATGCATAAAAACCCAGTTTGATACGTCTGCACTGTGGTTATTGGATCTAGACCGACAATATTTGGGCCTTGTTGGTGTTTGTTTCCCATCACTCCGGGTATCAGACGGAGCTGAGATGAGGATTCAAGTGGGAAAACCTGCCGCTAACCTGCGCCTGTCTCCCCTCAGGATGACCATGAACGTCTCTTATCTCTCCCACACGGAGCAGCTGTCGGTCGACGCCTTCGAGTACGTCGACTGTGGCACCAACTCAACCATCCCGCATCCGGTGAGCTGACGGGAATCCGGAGGAGGAGCGGTGAAAAGAATTCCGAGAATGTTTGTCTTCTCGTCCGCGTTGTTTTTTTGAGCCTCGGTGCTTTCGATCGCTACAGTGGACGGATGGAAAAATGCAGGTGGGTTCTGTGGTGATCCGGATCCGGGTTTTCCAGTTTTAAACGTCCGTCTGGCTAAAACCCCCCTCCAACAACACGCGAGTGTCTAAACCGGGAAGGGCAAAAAGCCTTTTGCTCCACTTTCTTCTGTAAATTGCAGCTTTAAATGACTGTTTACAACCTTCAACCCCCCCTAAAAGATGAGGAATCAGGGCTCAGCGTCTTCCGATGGGAAGCAGGTCAGAGGTTAAAGGCCAGTGTTGAATGTGCTTTTTTTTTTTTTGTGTAATAACCTGAATGTGCTGACGTAACGGGAATGGAAGTCAGGCCGGAATATAAACCTGTCACATGACTTATTTTCCAGTCCAGGGAAAATAAGGCAGGACCGTCATGGAAAACCTTTTAGCTTCCCTGGCAGCTTCTCCTGAAAGGGGGGGGGGTCGTTGAAGATGGGTTAAATCTGCTTTATCACTTTAACCTGGAGCAAAGCTCATGTTTGTGCAATGTCAATAAAACCTTTTGTAATTGCTCCGACCAAAGCCGGTGCTGGTCGAGCTGGGCAGGCTTTTCATCACCGGATTGATTAAATCAGTTTACATTTTGATTCACAGATAAACAGTTGTTGTTGTTTTTTTACATGATGCAATCAACTTCATTCAACTTTAATCCACATCTTATATGGTTCTGTTTATCCTTTTGTTAAAAAAAAATTTGAACTTCCTCTGCATTAGTTTTGGTTCTATGATTTGTGAAAATCCCATAATACCCCAGAAGAAACATTTTATTTTAATCGGACTTCTGCAGTTCCTCGGAGCGAACACAAGGGGGAGCCAACGCGGCGGACTGATGATAATAGCAGGCAACAAATGCAAAACAAGTGACATTTGCACAGAGAGAATGTTGTTAGTTCATCCACAGCATCATTGATGAACAGACCTCCGCGGGAGAGAGCTGTTTACCAGCGGCACCATCACCCGATCGGGGCAAGAAGAACGCACACATACCCCAATTGTGACTTAGATTCCGCTGTGTGCTGAAACACTGAGATATTTAAATTATTACGAATCAGTAACAATCCCTGAAAATAAACATCGTTTCCCTCAAGGGCAAATCTAATGTGAGATATTAGTTGTTGCAGTCCCACCCTCCGCCTGCGGGTGGCAGTGTCGGCGCGGTCCGTGCGGCCGTGACGTCACCGGGGCTTTAGCTGCCGTGCGCTGGATCCAGTGGATCTCCACAGTGCAGCGGGAGCGGATCACCAGCGAGTAGCTCCCGTTTACAGTCCGAGATGGAGCCGTTTACCCCCCGCGGATGATGTTTTCGCCGCACGTTTGAAGAAAAGGTAGGAATAGTTTCAACTTCCGGTGAATTACACGGTACTTTAATCACCTGCTCTTCTGTTTGGAGTTCAACGGTGTGTGCGTGTGTGTGTGTGTGTGTGTGTGTGTGTGCGCGCGCGGGGAAGGGGATCTTAAAGTTGTTTAATTTCCTAAGGTGGATTAAGAGTGTTTTTTTTAAACTGAATCCCACCGAGACTCGAACGCGTTTGGCGCGCAGACACGTCGCACCGGTGGAAACTAGAAATATCCCGCAAACGCGGGAGCTGCGTGATGCGTGTCAGGATGTCAACAACAAACCAGATTAGTGCTGCAGCGGCGCTCATCCACGCAGAATTTCATCCGCTGACACGAATCTGCCCTCGGGAAAAGCCGCTCGGGCTCAGCAGGACGGAGCTCTGCTAACCTGTTAGCCTGCAGCAGCAGCCGCGCGCGTGGTTGTGCATCATTTCAGAGGTGGCACCAAAATGTTGCACCGATGCTCAGATCTGCTCAGGTTGAAACATTCCCGCATTTCTTGGAGTGTAAAACTTCCCTCTCCCTCTGCCAGGTCTCCAGCGCCGCCTGATCCCACCCGGGCGATCTTCTGAGACGGGATTTAATCAGGAATCTGTCGCCTGCTCCAAGTAGGTGTGAGTCTGTGGCCGCAGCCATGGGGAACCACCTGACCGACATGGCTCCCAGCGCGCCCTCCTTCCTCCCGGGCTTCCACTCGCTGCACGTGGTGGTGATCGGGCTGGACTCGGCCGGGAAAACCTCGCTGCTCTACCGGCTGAAGCTGAAGGAGTTCGTGAAAACCATCCCGACCAAAGGCTTCAACACGGAGAAGGTCAGAGTGCCCGTGGGGACGTCCCGGAGCATCTGCTTCCAGGTGTGGGACGTGGGCGGGCAGGAGAAGCTGCGGCCCCTGTGGAAGTCCTACACCCGTCGGACGGACGGGATGGTGTTCGTGGTGGACTCCACGGAGCTGGAGAGGATGGAGGAGGCCCGGGTGGAGCTGCACAAGATCACGCGCACCTCCGAGAACCAGGGGGTGCCCGTGCTCATCCTGGCCAACAAGCAGGATTCGGACTCGGCGCTGTCGGTGAGCGAGGTGGAGAAGCTGCTGTCGGTGCACGAGCTGAGCATGTACACGCTGCATCACGTGCAGGGCTGCAGCGCCGTGGACGGGCGGGGGCTCCAGCCGGGCCTGGAGAAACTTCACGAGATGATCCTGAAGAGGAAGAAGATGATGAAGCACAGCAGGAACAGGAGGAGGTGAACTGTCCAGGCGTGGCGGGAGATTTCCAGGCGTTGAAAGAGGAACTTTTTTCCTGAGGTCACCAAGTGCTTTTCCCCTTTGAAAATGGACAAGCGGAGCATCGGGAAGATGGAAACTTTCCCCTTCTTTAGAACACTAAACAAATCACTTTGTGGTTTGGTTGCCGTGGAAACAGTAGTTTAAATGTTAAAAAAAAAATCAAAAGGAACGTCGAGCACAAATTTAGAAACGGCACAAACTTGGAGGAACGGCCTTCCCAACACTCTGGGCGCAGCAGGTCGGGAATTCACTTGTTGATTGACGCGAGAAGTTTGTGTTGCGGGTCTGGTAATGCTAATGCTAACGGCGCGATGCTAAGGGCGGGCGCCTTTAGCCACGTTCTGAGAGGAAACTGCGGCGAGGGGAGAGTTGTGTGGAGGTGTTGAGGTGACTGGATGGAGAATTCACGGGGATTGGATGAGTGTGGGAACGTCGGTCCGAACTAACCCGCACCCCCGACTCTTAACGGTTAACTGTAGTACAAACATTAACGTTGTGGTCAGAAAAAAGATAATTAAAACCTTAAAAAATGTCTTCAACCTTCCTGAGATGTTTTTATCCCCAAATATTTATTCCACATTGTTGTGCGTGTTGGACGGATGGGATTTATCCTGTAAATGATGTGAAAATAAAGCAGGATTCCGACGTGAAGAAGCACAAAGGGATGTTGACGGTTCCGTCGCCGCGGCAACAGAAACCCTTTATACATTTGCTTCAAGGCCACAGAGGTCAAACCCTGATTTCATACAGTCGTGTTTATACAGATTGTACATTTTTGTTACACTAAAGTTAATAAATCCAAGCACTGAACATCCACCGTTTTCCTTTTCAGTGAAAAGTTTCATGTCCGAGGGGGAATTTTAAGGCTTTTTTTCCCAGCGTTGGTCCGTTTTAGCGAGAAAAAGCTACTCTAAAACAGCCGTGAAACTGCACCACCTAGCGGCTCCAGGAAGACACGACATTCATCAGAACAGAAATGTTCCTGGGACGTCGGGACCACGACTCGTAAACTTCCGATGAACCGTGAGGTCACTTTAAACTAAGTACATTGTGTATTTCCAGCTATAAGTGTTTGAGTATCGCCACTGAAGCCACAGGAAGTCGGCATCGTTGCCTGACGTAGCATTTAACACGCTCCAACGTCCCTGTTGTCACACTTGTAGCGCCGCCTACTGGCAACAAAAGGTCATTACAATGTTTGAAGCTAGCATCGGTTTTCTTTAACCTTTCCTCTCTTTATGCCGTCGGCCTGTTCAGACGAGTCGTTACCGAAGAATCCTCTTTGTCCCAGATGAGCCCGGTCCCGCTCAAGGTTTCACCCTCTAAAAAGAGTTTTTACCAGTGTATCCGGGTTAGCATCTGGCGGCTCGGTATGAAGAGATGCTACTGCACTTTAACTCCTGCGACCTCGCCTAAAACTTTCAAGGACGCCTTCCGCAGATTCAGGTTGACACGGCAGCTGCTCCTTGAATAAATTAGCATTGCAAAGGACCTTTTTTCCCGTCAGCCGTGGGCACGTGGAGGCGTCCATCAGGTTCTGTTGCTGTAGAAGCTGTACAGAAACACCGACAACCGTCCGTCGGGAAACCAAAGCAGCTAGCTGGCAGCAGGTTTTGGGTTTTTTTTTCTTCTTTGCTTCTCCTTGGCGTGTTTCTGTCACACGCGCTACCGTTTCTCCCTGTTATCTGTCTTGTTTCTGCCGTAACGAAAGCTGACAAGAGACACGGAAAACGGGAAGCCTTTGGGAAACGAGTGTCAGCGATGAGACGGCTCCCCGATCGGGTCACCCGAGGAGAAACTCGACGCGCTCTTTTATCTCGGAACACTGGGAGACGCCGCAGAACAAAAGAAGCGCCAATAATAGTAAGAGTGTGATTGTTTTAGCCCCGCCTCCTGCTCTGCCTCTCACCTGCGTGTGGAGCTCTGCCTCCTTTGTCAAGGTCTGTTATGAACAACCGAGTCGGGAGATAATTAAGGTCCAACCGAATTTCGTTCTAATGTCTGTTATCAAAACCATCTCGTTTCTGTGGAAACCCGGCAGACGGCCCGATACTTGGCGGCGAGCAGCAATGAAGAGGCGTTCTGATTCGCCCGGATGTCGAAGGTTCGGCAGAAGAACGAAGGCGTCTGAAGGACGAGCTCGTCCACGCGAAGGTAAATAACAGCAGCTCTGCCGCAGTCTCTTTACGGCCCTGCTGATGGAAAACAATGCAACCCCACCGCCTTAACGCCATCTTCTGTTGCCATAGAAACCTGGAATTGATGGTCGCTAAAGTGTGACCTGTGGGGGTCAAATGGCTTTCTGTGGCTCGATGTCCGATCCAGTGAGGAAGATCAATACCGCCTCTTTTATCTTATCTCCCTCCATCTTTCTGTATTTAATCGTCTTTGCTTTGCTGGTCGCCACCTCAGCTTTGTTGGCTTTGTTCTTTCACATGGTTCTTTGATGGGGGGGGGTTCGGCCTTGGAGAGGGGTTCAGAAAAGGACAATATTCGTGGGACGTCCTTAAGATGCCACATGGCTGAGATGGGGGGGGGGGGTGACTCTGGGGATTTAAGAAGCATCAAAGCTGTAAAAAAATGACAGAGTGCCACTCTGTGGGGCCGGACTCCTGCTGGAACACGTGGGTTTAATCTGGTTTTATTCATCCTTCGCCAGAAAAACCACCAGTCATTTTTATTCCCTCCACCAGCCTCTGGTCCTCCTCCTCCTCCTCCTCCTCCTCCTCCTCCTCCTCCTCCTCCGGGCCGCCCGGCGCTACTCTGAGCCACAAAAACGAGCCTGAACTGGATTTAATGGTTTTAATAGCGTGTCCAGATGTGTGACTTCATGGGTGATGTCATGCTGCTATTCTGAGGGACCAAACCCAACCCAGGTCACAGCCAGTAAATCCCCCGTCCATCCTCTACGCCTTGATCGTTGGGCCGCCCCTCATCTCACATCAGGATTACCCACAAACCCCTCTGCTGCGCCCCCGCGAGCCTCCAGACTCCCTCGTTAATCTGTTACCGCCGTTTAAGCGCCGATCTGGGACCTGCTGCCAGATCAGAGATCTTTATTTGCGTCGCCGTGGGAGCGGGCGGATCTCTGAATGTCAACGTGACGGAATTAATGTCACAGATCAAAGAAGGTGGCGCTGAAGATCAAAGCCAGAAGCCTCGTTTTTTGGAATCGCACAATCCCCCTCTGTGGTTTTATGTAGGTTTCGCCTGTTAATACGTTTGTTTCTTAGATTTTTGTCCGTGCACGTTATATAACGCTGGCTAACTGGGTGTGGGTGAAGCTCCGGGCAGGACCAGGAACGCTGACTGGCTCTGTGAGGGTGAACCCAAGCGGAGCAGATCTGGTATTCAGGTCTAAATGAGGCGACCACAGCGGCCTTATTGTTTGGCCCCGCCCACCCAGAAGCACTCGCACGTCAGCCCGTATTGCTTTTTCTTCCTCTTGGTTGGTTGTTGGGAAGCTGGTCCGGACGTCGCTGCTCCGAGGATGAATCCCCGTTTGAGGTCAGCGCTTCCCCGGTGGTCATGGACACGCTGACTAACCTAAATAAACCAGCGTGCTGACTTGACAGCAGGTTTAGTCCCACCAGGGACGCACCTGTGCAGGTTTTCAGGCAGCTTCTCTGCTTCCTCGGCTCTTCTGAGTCTAGTTTGTTCCAGTTTTCCTGGAAATTAATCAAAAGTAGGTGGAAAAGACTCACAGAACGGCAACGTTTAGTATTTTTAGATCACTTCGCTGCTGCCAGGACCTCCAGGCCTCCATTAAAAGTGCTGGAGCCGCTTGTTCAACACGTCTTCTGACCTCCTGTAGCCCACAGGTGACACACACCGGCACCGCTATAATCTCGTTAATCAGACCTAAAGCTGGGAGCCCAGCCAGGAAGTACTGTTGGAATGAGACCAGCGGGTCACAAATAGCCTTAAATCCTGTCTAGACACGAGAGCTAACGGATGACAGCAGCCACCATGTGCATGAGCTCGCCCACGTCCCACAAAACCGGCGGCTAGCAAAATGCTAACAGAAGGAAACCGGGTTCATCACAGGGTTCCGGAAGCGGTTACGTAAATCTGGATCTACGGGGTCGAGGCCGGATGCATGGGGAGCGCGCGTTGAGGTTAACGACGAGGTAGGAATCCACAATCGTACGGTATTAGGCGAGTCAGGCTAGCCGGCATAGCGTCCCTTGTGTGAGTTCAGCTTCAATAAAACCAAACCGTTCACATCAGACTTCCGGCGCCGCAGTTTTTCTTTCGCCATCCGCGCCCGCTTCAGATGGGGGGGGATGTGGTGAACACACTTGGTGGTGGAGACGGTTCTGCCTGTCATGGTTAAACGAGCGCGTAGCCTTTATTGGTTTTACGGCCCCTGTGGTGCGAGGAAGAGGAGGAGGAGGAAGAGGAGGAATGCTTTGTGCCTCCATTACTATAATGGAGGAGCAGGAGGAACGTAAATGGGAAGCTATTGTGTGGATACAGTTTGGGACGCGTCCCCGGGTGCACGTTTAAATCACCCTGAATGGAGCGTCCAGTCATCCGAAGCTGCAGAGGAGCCGGAGCCAAACTGCTCCTTTCATTAGGAAATGATTAAACCTGGATGGAGGCTCAGGTGGGGCCGCGTCGGAGCCCCAGGCTGCAGCCAAAGCCCCCGACAGTCCGCCAAAGGTGCAGAGCAATTTGAGGAAACTGGCGGGTTTGAGTCCGGCGCTGCTGTGGACGTTCCTGCTGCATCCATTATTCACCAGCTGCGAATGCTGCCGAGGCGCGCGGTGGGATCAAGGAAAAACTGGAATATTTATCGAGAGGGAGCAGAATAAATGCAATTTTCCCGCCCCGATCTAATCTTTTAACGGCGACACGCGCGGAGGAGGGAAAGTAGGGCGTCCTCGTCACTGTCGTGTGGAGGGACCGCAGCTCGGAAGGTGAAGCTGGAGGACGGAGGAGGAGGCTCCTGTTCCCTGACGTGAGGCCTGGTGGTGGAGCCGCAGGGGGTTTCAGGGATGACAGGAGGAGGCCAGCGATGACACGTGGTGCATATGCTCTGCTGACAGCGGAGGCGGGGGGGGGGGGGGGGGGGGTGGTGACTACAGGTGCACGCCGACCCCCACAGCTCCCATTCCGCCCTGTAAAACGAGTTTTGTTACACAAGCTCACAACCACATGAGCCACATCATTTCTGGCCGGACATCAGCAGTCAATGCTAATGTGCAGCTACGGGCCAAGATTAGCTCCTGCTTCAGCGTTGTGCCCCCCCCCCCCCACCACCACCACCGAGGGTCCAAGGAGGGGCTGATCTAATAATACAAGCGCGAGCGACTCTTCGTCCCAGAATCTTCAATATCTCGATGTCCAATACGCTAAAAGTGGCTTAGCTTACTCAGCCAATTCAGCGTGTTAGCAGGTTCCATTAGCTTCATGCTAGCATCAGTTCTTCACTCTGATGCTAGCATCACTCTGCAATCTAAAGTTGAAACCTCTGACGTGATATTTTCACGGTTGTGAGGAAATTAGCAAACTTTTCTAACTGTTGCTGTATTTAATGTCACCCAAGGTTCTGCTCGTGCTCGCGGACAGAATCAAATACATTTCCAGCTAACAGGAACGCGACCGTGTGCTGCGATGACCGTGGACCCGGAGAGGCCGCCGGGCGGGAGCAGGGCCGCTCGGAGGGACCCGGCGCCAGACGCTCGCTCTGCAAACGGGCCCGAACATCAGACTCCCGAGTTCAGCGCAAAAGTAGGTTGCTTCCTCTAATCTGCCCGGTAACAGATGTGTATAGGAGTGCTATCATGCATGAGAGCGTGCATGTTTGCATGTGGAGCCAACAGTGAGTGGGCTGGGGGGATGGAGGAGGAGGAGGTGGGGGAGGAAGAGGAGGAGGAGTGGGAGGCCAGTGGTAAAAAAGCCTCAACAAAAGCTAAAGATAGCACAGTGCTCACAGGCACTCAGTGAAGCTTAGCTTTCACTGTCAAGGTTACACACACACACACACACGAAAAGTCCTCAGTAAAAAGTCAAACACCCATGTTGCTGCTAAGCAGTGTTTCATATTTGCATTCATGACGAGGCGTTTTCTTAGCCTCGCTAGCCTCCGTTAGCCTTTGTTAGCCTTCAGCGCAGCCCCAAATCATGATCCAGTTCTGATAATTCTTACACAATAGAGAGCCTCACGCCAGAAGCTGACGTCCACACGTGGACACGTCTCAGGCTCAGCTGGATCGCAGTGACGCTCCCGTAAGACGAGACGTGAGCCGAATCCAATCGACTGCTTTAGACGCTGCGGTCTCGTCGACGCGGCCCCGACTTCCTCGGACGGACCTACTGAAGGCTGTCCGAGTCCGCTCGGGCCCAGAATAAACCCTCGGAGATCCATTTCACGGCTTTGCTGGGAGCAACAACTCTCAGGAGGGAAAATTTGATAAGACTTTTCGCCTACAAGCTCCAACAAAACCACCTCAAAGCCATTTCGGGCTCCGCCCAGTTGAGCGGCGGTGATGTCATCACTCATGGCCGAGTCACCCTTCGAGGAAACTGATCGTTCTATTACCGTCAACGAGTTAACGAGTCAGCATTCAAATTTAGAGACAGAATCATCATACAGGTGTCACACTTCCAAACCTGCACTGCGTGATTATTGTCGGGGGAGGGGCATTATTTGATCCCGTCAAACGCTGGTTATCTGAGACGGCGAGGGCGGGGGGGCGGGGGGGGTCACATTATCACTCTTGGCTTAATCTCAGTACGACAAAGTGGCCATTGTGAGTCCGGCTCGTAAATCCAGTCCCAGTTAATGTGCGATACCCTCAAACGCACCTACTTGTTCCCGTAGGAGAAGGTTATCGGATTCCCTCAGCCCTCGCAATCGCCGGTTAGCTTAGCGGAAACCGACTGGAAACCAGTCACAGCCGGTTTCAGCCTGTTTCTTGCCGTCTCCTGCGCGGTTAGCTGCATAGCTACACAGGAAGTGCTAGCTGTAGCTGTTGGAAGGTGTTCCTTGAATCACTAGCTAACATTTGAGGTCCATCTCAGGGGGTCAGGCCCAGGACCTGACCTCTAGGTCAGGCCCAGGACCTGACCTCTACGCTGACCTCTAAAGTGCCTCGTCCCACAACTCTCACTGGTTGTGGTTCCGTCCCCGACGTGCTCCTAATTCTTCGCTGACCTTTCCATGATCCCGAGGTGTCTGCCTGAAGATTACGCTCAAATTTAATCCAGCCGCCCCCTCGGGCAGATGGTCATATCAATCACGCCCCCCCCCCACACACACACACACACACACACACACCCCCACCAATTGTTGGAGTTCTCCTCCGGTGGAACCTTCTGTTGCTTCGTCTCCGCTCGCGGAAGACAAATAACCTCCGGCCATAAAAGGCGGCGGCTGACTCTGACCCCGACGATGGTCGCGGCGGATAAAAGAGGCGTGACGAGAGGTCGGATATGCGTCACGAAGGCCTCCATCTGGATGATCCACCCCAAAAACTGCAGCAAGTGTGCAAATAAAACGGCCTTAACTTATGGTTGGCTGGGTCAAATAAACCGGCTCCATGTCCAGGCTGCAGCAGGAGTTTCTACCTCTTACCCCCCCGGCTGTTAGCCACAACGGGTCGTTTCTAATCCAGCCTGGGCGATTGGCTGGTGTTGGTGGGGGGGGGGCTCAGCTGCCCCCTCGTCCAATTACCTCGTCAGCCGGCATCGCGGCGCTTAAAGCGTCAATAAAATGCACCTAAATCAGAGTTCAGCGGCGCCTCCTCTCAGCCAGATGGGCTCGGGGCACCTCTTAATCACATCTCGCCCCTCGTAATTTACCCGTGTAGCATTTTGATGTCATATTATCCCTGATCCGTCTCCTTTAATTAGCGATAAAAACCAAATCAGGCCGATTGGGGGTCCTGGTTGATCCACGCTGGCCTATCAAAAAGAGGTGGAACTTAGATCCTACAGGCCCAGACTGGTATATTATGCTACAAGGCTAAAGCTAATGACCCGTTGGGGAATTTATGGTAAGTAAAGTGTTTTTTTTAGGCCAAATCTGGTATTTATCGCATTGGATGCGGCAAATGTTGGCACCAAAAAACCCGGTTGCTGGGTTACATACAGTATGTAGCAAGCAAGCTAGCTAGTTAGGCTAATGGTGACAGGTTACATACTACAGCATATAGATATAAAACTATTTTTTATTTTTGAAACTTCAAAACAGCTTCAAGAACAACATCAAAGACCACGATCGCATTGATGAACATCATGAGAAGAGATTAAAGCCTCTCCTACATCACCACAACTGGGAACGGGCCTCGAACACACACACACACGCACACGCACACACACACACACACACACACACAGGTGTGTGAACAACAAGGGCTTGAATTTCGCTCCATAAGATCTGTTGTTGCCATGGTTTTGTGCAGTATCTTCTTGCGTCGCCATGGAAACGTAAAAAAAACAATGGCTGGTGTGAAGCTCTCAGCAAAGTGGGTCAAGAACATCCAAGTCAGGTAAAGTAATTTACGGGTCGGGCAGATCTCAGCGGGCCCCTCAGACGTTTCCCCTTGGAAAACCCAAACGCGGTTTCGGTTGTGAGGAACCGCCGGCGGGACGGTCGGATCCGATCAGAACAGAGAGCGGTGCCGCTCATGGGTGAGCGCACGTTGACCCGTTTGACCAAACCTCCGAACACAGAGGGGCCACGAATGAGAGAACCGGGCGTCAGATGTGACTCTGCGTGAACATCGGTCTCCACCTGCTGGCCGGCGGTCGGAGCGGCGTGACCGGACCCCCTTCCCCCCCCCACAACTCTGCGGTCCGAGACTCAAATGAGCGTTAAAATTACGGTGCTATCCCAGTTTCCAGTGACGTCACCGCGGCCAGGTTACTCGCGGAGGATCGTTGCTGACACCTGCAGGTGAGCGGCGGTACTGCATCCACGAGGCCCCTCGTTCATCCGAGACGTTTCACGTTTTCTTTTGTAGCGTGTGAATGAATGACGTAACCCCCTTTGATGTTTTTCTTTTTTTTTTCCCCCATCAATCTACTATCATTTTTACGTGTTTGTTTGGCTTTTGGCGGGCTTTTATACCTGCAGACGCGCACGAACGTCTCCTTAATTCGGATTAAATTCAGCTTCAGTTACACACAAACCCGTTAACAGCGGACGTCTTGGTTCGTCTGCTAGACCCAGTCCAGTTGTGTCCGCTCCTCCTGCGGTCCAACTCCGTCCCCGTCGGACCGTCGATGGGGTGTGTCTGCCGGCGGAGAGCGTCAAGTCAGCGGGGAATAAGCAGGAACAATACCGGAAGTTGTAGAAAACTCCTCTTGGAGTTAAAAGCACACAAACGCTGCTGTTGGGAATAAAACGCGTTTTCCGGTGTAAACCCAGAGGTTGAGACAACTCTGTGGTCCTGGAGATAAAAACTTAATCATTTGTTTGGTTGTTTTTCGGTTTCTCGTGGCTTGTCGGCCTTTACCTTGAAGGAATTAACCGGAAACAGAATTCAAACTCTCCGCTAACTCGACGTCATGTGGCGGGGCGACGGCGGAGCGCTCGCGCCTCCAGACACCTTGTAGACACGCAGACGGCGCGCGCACGACTCTCGCAGGGGGGGATAAAATGCACGCGAGCCACCGGGGGATCCTCGCGAGCGCCGAGCAGCGGGTCGTCTGACGAATTCGGGAGAAGACGCGACATGAAGAAGCACCTGAGTCCGGCCAAGCAGCCGCCGCCGCCGCCGCCGCCGCCGCCTGGTGTTCCGGCTCCGGGCGGCGACGTGACCGTCCAGCAACTGAACGAGCTGCTGTCGGACGGCAGCGGCTTCTACAGCCTCCCCACGCAGCACTTCAACGAGGTCTTCCCCAGGATCTACGTGGGAAACGCGTGAGTCGCCTCCCTTCCTCTCCGCCGTGTTTACAGGTGGGACGCGGCGGCGGCGACGGCGGTGTCGCAGCCGCGGATCACGCGCGCAGGGCGGAGGCGACAAACAGCCTGTTGTCCTCGCGAGGGGAAGGAAACAAACAAACAAACAAACAAACAAATGAATAAAAACACCACCAGTGGCGGGAGGGCGACGTGCGTCAGACAGGTGGACGTTGCGTAACACCGTCGTTCATTGTGGGGATGAAAGCAACGTCGAGGGTAAACAGGTAAACAAAGGCAGGCGCTCGCGGTCACGTGGTCACCCGAGCTGCAGGAGTAAACCAACCTTATTTGTCAGTTCAAAAACAACAACAACAACAACAGGCTGTTTGGCTGTTAATCAGTTCGAACTGACCTGTGTGCTGATCAATACGCTGTAATTGATCAGTGATTTTAACAAGGGAAGGAAAACATCAATCCAGATGTGCTCTTGTGTTGCCTGGTTGGTGTTAAACTGCGTTTCTGGAAGGAATAAATCATTGAAATTGATCCAACCCACAAAAAAACCCCCCAAAAAACTGAAATATTCTGGATGATGTTAGTTGGTAAAGTCACATTCTACCCCGACGATGCTGCGTTATATTTGTACGCATTAATCTGTGTCTGCGACAGGAAGTCACGACTCGCTGACTCCTTAAAACGACGCTAACGCGTGTTAAACGCCCGATTAAGTGTGCAAAAATAAAATCTACGATTCACAGAGTCCGGCTGGTGGGCTAGCGGGGTGATCCGGGGGCCCGTCTGAGGCTCCGAGGCTACAAGTGGTCGGTACGTTTTAGGCGTACGGAACGGTTAAAGGGGCGTGGTTTAAGGGGGGGCGGCGTCATGGTGAAGGAACATGATTCCCAGGCAAAAGCTTTGCCCTTGAAGATTTCATTCCTCTGAGTTTTCATGGCTTCCCACAGGAAACGAGGCCGCTGGCCCACTTTTTCACTCTGAATCTGTGGTTTCGAGACACTTTTTTTCCAGTTCAAGGTGGAGAGAATTCAGGATTTTTCCCTCTGGGTTTATGAAATTAAAGCTCGGAGGACGGTCTCGTGGTGGTGGCGCCATACCGGTCATGCGGAGCCTTGGTTCGGTCGATACCATCGCCCTCCAGAGTGTTTCTGATGCACGTTGTTGTGGAAGAGGGCTCAATCCTTGCTAACCCGCCGTAGCCTAGCCTGATGGGTTTTTATACGGATTTACGTTTTTTTATAGAAGCTAGCGTACCAACGGTCAGCTTCATTCGAGGCCCTCACATCAGAGGCTTCGGGAACCGATCGTAATGATCAGCGGGGGCTAAAACGTTCCCCTCCCCGTGTGATGGACGCCGCCGTCGGTCGCAGCCTCCGCCGCTCAGGGTCACACGTCAGGTGTGGCTGTTGTTAGCGCGGTAGCAGCTGTGCGCAGCCTGCTCTTAAATAATGGATGTTCAGGGACTGCAGATCCCACTGCGAAAAAGGTCCAGGTAAATGTCAGCAGCGCCGTCGGTTCCTGACTTAACGGCCTCTGACTCGTGCACAAGGCGAGCAAATTCCACGGGGCGCGCACGTCAGCAACTCCTCATCTATTAGCAGGGAAAAAAATAAGGCGTTTTAACGACGCGTCTGCCTCCATCGTCGCGGCGACGGCGATGTTTTACGAGGTCCCAGCACCTCTGGGGAGTAGTTCAGGGTCACCCGTCCTCCTCGTCGGCCTCGACTGTAAACACGCAGACAAGCACGTTGACACGTGCGCGCGTGTGATGCCGCTGCTAGCATCAGTCATGCTACGGTAATAGCGACGCGATCCTCCGCGATTCGGCAACGGGAAGAAAAATAACCTGGCTGAGCTTTTTCTGTTGCGATCGCCATTTTCCTTGCAATTAGCGCCACCCAGTGGTAGAAAATGCAGCGGCTTTTGGGTGAAAAGGTGCCAAAGTGACCCCTCACCTCTCCCCTCCCCCCCCCGCAGGTTCGTAGCCCAGAACACGATGCGCCTGCAGAAACTGGGCGTGACGCACGTCCTCAACGTGGCCGAGGGCACCTCCTTCATGCACGTCAACACCAGCGAGGAGTTTTACGCCGGCACGGGCATCACCTACCACGGCATCCGGGCCAACGACACGGAGCAGTTCAACCTGAGTGCCTTCTTTGAGGAGGGGGCCGACTTTATCGACAGGGCCTTAGCGCACAACAACGGCAAAGGTGAGTTCATGTCGCTGACGCCCAACTGCGAGGTTCTCTAGCACGTCTACGCAAACCTGTCCCTACCGGCCGCGTTGGATCCGAACGTCCCGCCGGCAGGATTGCTAACGTTAGCTGTCGCGCGCTAACAGCCCGTCGGCGATGAACAGCGATGCTGCGTGTCTGACAAGAGGATACAGCAGAGTCGACATCGATCCGAGGCGGCTTTATTGGCAGCAGCTGCAGACTGTTGTGGGTGGAGGTCGGAGGAGGTGGATGGGAGGACGTGAGCGGAGGAGAGGAGCGCCGCGAGGGCCGCGGCGTCGGGTTTCCAGCGAAGTGCAGAGTGGGCAGATCTCTGCTCCTCCCAGGGGGGTTTGGGCCGGTCGGTAATGAGAGTCAGAGAGAAGCCCGACGCAGCAGCTTTAAAGAAGCGGAGCAGTTTCACATGTAACGAAGGTCTCGGGTTCCTTTATTTGTTCTTATTTCTGGATCTTTGGTGATCCAGGGAAATCTGGAAGTGATCAGCGCTCGTGCTGTGACCGTCTCTGCCCACCAGGGGTCAGTGTTCAGCAAGAGTTGAAGCCAAGCTGGGCTTTTCTGACAGAAAACCTGCGATTTAGTTTTGTTTTGGGTAAATTACTCAATTTTCCCCGGATTCTCTCGTTGATCCCAACGTTGCCTCCGCAGGGAAGGTGTACGTCCACTGCCGGGAAGGCTACAGCCGCTCGGCCACCATGGTCGTCGCGTACCTGATGCTGCGCCACAAAATGGACGCCCGCCTGGCCGTGGCCACCGTCAGGCACAAGAGGGAGATCGGCCCCAACGACGGCTTCCTGCGGCAGCTCTGCCAGCTCAACGAGAAGCTCTCCAAGGAGGGGAGGCTGAACGGGGAGGTGGGCAGACTGAAGAGCAGATGAGGGGGGGGGGTCCTCCTCCCATCATAGGCTACAGCTGCTCTGACTGACCCCTGCAGCCCGCCGTGACCAAACCAGCAACCAGTCTGTATCTGTAGATAAACACGCTCACACACACTCGAAACGCGCTAAACCTTCATCCTCCACGTCCCTCAAGATGACAAACGAGACCCGATTCCCAGCTATAAGGAATTATAGCACAACCATTCCATAGTTTTCCACTGCCGGGACCGTCGCTGGTGTAGAACAGGCGGCTCAGGTCCCAAACATCCCATCAGAACACGTAACGGTAACGCACAAAGACCCGCCTCGGAACCCGCGGTGGCTGGCGCGGACGCGCCGTCCGTTGCTACGGTAACGGCTGGACGGGTGCCGCCCGCGTTGCGCGGCGTTCCAGCAAACTTCCACTGCCGATTCCCAGCCGTTCCACCAACACCTTTGCCTCTCGCTACACGCCGCTCACGGCCGCGACAGAGCGCTGCGAACGCCGTGGCGGCGGCGCCGCCTCCAGATACGTAGAATGTAATCAAAGCTAATCGTCTTGGCGTGAATGCGCCTCAGTAACGGCACTATTTATCCCTCCTGATATATATGTACACGTATGAATATACACATGTATTTAAGTGTTGACATATATGAATGTATGAGCACTGTCTGTATACCGTGTAGGTTTCGTCTGTACGTCTTAATATATCACGTTAGCTACATGTTAAACACTTAAGTTGATGCGTTAGTGTCCGTCGGTTACCGGCGGTAACCTGCAGGGGGCAGTAGTGGATCCACGTGGCTCTTCCAGCCTCCCGCCGAGGTGTTTATTGGCGGGCCAAATGTGGCCGTGGCCGTCAGTAAAGAGGCGTCCGGAGGTCGTGAGCGTCAGCGCTAATCTGATTGAATGAAACCCCGGAAGTGGAGGGAACATTAGCACGGGAATAAGAACAAGGCTAGCTGCCTTAGCAACGCCAGCTCCCGGTGCGTCTGCAGGTTGATATCACCGGGATTTTAACTAGTTGTTACTAGTTTTAAAGTCGCATAAAACTGCTAACCCTATTAGCCAGAATAATTTTGCTTCCACTTTGCGGAACATTCAACCGTTTGTAGGCCAGGTGCCGATTTATTTGTCGCGCTAATATTAGCGTGACACGTAAATCGTGTAATGAGTAGTTAGCGTTCAAAATTTACAGATTCTCAACAATAAGAATTGACATTTGAATATTTAATGACAGCAGTAGTTTAGCTAGCGGTGTGGTCCATAGCATTAGCTTGTTGTCCCATGTGAACACACTGCCCCCTGCTGGTGCGCGCAGGTAACACCCCACCTCTTTTGTTTCCCATGTAGCGTCATGTTGTGGTTTGTCCTCCAGCTACAGGCGATATCGTGTTCCCAAGAAGGTGAAGTGCCACTAACGTGCGATGTTAAATATCCTGAACGTGTCACGTGAATTGCTGCAGTCCAACTTCTTCACTGATCCCGGATGAGTTTTTGCGTTTCTCCTCCAATTTTAGGAGGATTTCAGTAGATCAGAGGTTCTTTATTTGCTCGGCTGCTGGAGGGATTCATCTTAAACTGGAGTGCTGATTGTAATTCATGGTCCCAGTTTGCTGAATGGTTAGCAGGAGGCCCCCGCTGTGGTTTAAGCTCACAGAGGAACGCCAGTTCGGACCCGCGGTCCCGCGAGGGGGATCTCAGCCATCTGGAGGGAAAAACCTGGGAACTCTGACAGCCGATACCTGACAGGGTGCAGAGGGAACGCTCCAGGGAGCCCAGAGGGCGTCCGTCGCCGATGCCTCCGCAGACTCACCCAGAAGCCTTACGCTGAAGATGGATTCCTCCGATGGCTTTTTTATTTTTATTTATTTTTTTAGTTGGCGCCTGCCCTCGGAGCGGGAAGCGCCCGGCTCCCCGGCAGACCCGGACCAGGATCGAAGTGCACTTGACTTTAAATTGCTGTGTTACTTTTCTTCTGTCTTAACAAATAAACGACTGCGGTCCTGTACGCTAACACCAGTGCTGCGTTTCCTTGACGGCCTAAAATCAACCGGGAATCATCTCCAGGAAAACTAATGATTATTAATCCCACCGACTGCTTGGGGAGGGGGGGTTAAATGTGGGTGCAGCTGCAGCAGGACTCCACCTCTGTGGTTTTCCTGTGATATACTGGCTGCTGTCACACAGACGCATTAGAGACCGGAGGTCAGGAACGGGGTAATGAGCTGGTTTCAGGAGCGGGATGATGAATAAGCGTCCGCGGAGAAGCAGGAAATTTGAACAAGCCTGGAATCAGAATGCTACAAAATTGCGGAAACTATTATCCGGCTCCTGTCGGGACGATTAGATGGGCTTCGACCAAATCAGGGGGTGATTGTTCTAAGATTGCTCTGGCTCCTGGACATGGAGCTGAGCTCCGGAGCGCTTTCCACCCTGACAGAGGTCATTTTTCCTCATGGAGGCCTTCAGAGATGTGAAAATTAGGCTCATTAGAGTCTCTGTGTGCCCCCCCCCCGGTAACCTTTGCGGGGTGAATTCACACCTCTGAGCGCCGTGACAGCCTCAGAACCCCCACCCGGATGAAAAAAACTCCCGTTTTCCACATCTGCAGTTGCGCGTTTCCGCCACCAGGTGGAGGCAAATCCTCGTTTTAAACTGCAGCGAGTAAAGGCCAAAAACAGGAACTGGAGACAAACCAGATGATTTCACATCAAACACGGGAGTGAGATGAGGAAAAAGACAAAAGCTTTAATTTTATGCTACACGTGAGTTGCGCGGAGCACCTGGGACGGTCCGGTGTTATAGAGCAGCCCGAGGTCGTCTCCTCCGTGATTAGAGCAGCTGCAGACCCCCAGAAGCCAGAACCCAGACCCTTATTTCAGACATCCTCAGTGTAGTCGTGGGAAAAATTAAGATTTTAGGAGGAACGCTACAAAGCTAAATTTAAACGTAGTGTGATTTTGATCTTTCATGCCAATAAAAAAAAAAAAAAAAATCAAAGTACGTGTTTGGGAAATCCAATATGTAACATTAGTGTTAGTAAATTACCAACGTGAGCCAGGTCAGGATCGTAATCATTCTTTAAAGCAACATTTTGACACTAATGGCGGGCGTCCCACAAGGCCCGGGCCCCGAACCCTTTAACTTTGTACTTTCCAGACGCAGCGTGCGATCTGCAGGCTAACCAACATTCTCCAGAACCTGAGCCGCAGTCAACATCAACACGTCAATCAAAGCGGAGGAAACAGGAAGTGGCTGCCGCACGGAAAGCAAAATGAACTTTTGTCGGGATTCCGGAGGGTTTTCGGGGAGTCCACCTGCTAGCTGGATCCCAGCGCTCGCACCCGGGACGTCTGATGGAGAAAGAGCATGTACCGCGGCCTCGGGGGAGCCGGTCAGGAAGTGGCTGCGCTGGAACGGAGGGATTATATGTTGCAGCAGGTTGGAGGGCCCTCTGGGGCCCCCGGCTCTCATCAATAACACGGTTCCCTGTGATGAAGTGCCATTTCTTTCAGCTGCGCGACTGTTTACAGCGAGCGGCCGGAGTCACGGCCGACTCGGTTTTGGGTTCAGCTTTGCTTACAATTCCAATAAAATCGGAATTAAAACGTTGTGCTTAGCAGGGAGCTTCAAAGGGGGACGTGCGCGCGGCGCTCGTGTTTGAACAACATGGGTGGAATCTTGGTTTGATGCTTGTTTATGGGAGGAAATGATTCATTTCTCTCCTCCCATAAATTCCACAGGCTCATCCATCACCTTCCAACAGGACTTCACTCACTGGACACTTTCAGACGTTATTGCAGCCAATAATTTCCCGCTCCTCCGCTTCACGTTGTCAAGTCAAACCAAATCAAGACCCCGTCTTTAGCTCCCCCCACCACACTCGGCGTCGGGGGATAATTTTTAGAATAGAAGTGGATTTTCGAGCAGAGGGATCCTCAGATCCGCTTCCAAGTTCCTGCTTGTTTATTCTCAATTTTACGATACCGGCTACGCCGCCTTGGCCCCGCCCACCTGCAGATTCGAGGATACAACTGCCAGATTAGGGCCTCTTCTGGTACCGAATACACACAAAAACTGTGACTGAACATCCACGAGGAACCTTGGGAGGAACCTCTTTAACTGAAGGGGTACTCCTCGGGCTACTCCATTCCCTTACATCTAGGGGCAACACTCTATTTTTTTAATTTACGAAATCCATTAACGTGCAAACCGACGGCAGTTCGGATCAAGAACAACCGAGACCTCTTCCCGGAGGTCCGACCCTGAACCCTGTTTCGAGTTCTGGAACAGACTTGTGGGTAGTTAAAGCTGTGGTACCCATGAGGGTGCTGGAGCGAGCTGTCGCAATATTAACTAAAAACCTGCTCTTTATGCTAACGCAGTAAAGAGTTCTGCATCCCTGGTCCAGTCCTGTTACAGGAATTCTGTTGACTCTTGTTTTAATTGGCTCCAGATGGGCTGTACCACTTAATTAGCATCACCTGCTCAAAATTAACGGCCTTGTATTCGTAACGCCGACACGTCATTAGTGTGCAACATTGTTTAGGGGTTCCCGGCTAGCACGTTAGTGCAGCTTTTTAGCTTTATGTGTTCAAAAAAATCTCCCCTGACATCTGATGGTACCGAGATCCACCTCGTTGTGTTGGAACTGGGCCTCGGTGATCCTGATTGCTGCGGATACTCGCTCAGCCGTAGCGTGAAATTTCTGCCAAGTATGTAAGCAATCCAGGCCGAGAGAGCTTCCACGTGTGGTCACACTTTGTGAAAAGGTGCAGGAAGGCAACATTTGTGTAGACAACAAAGGCTGGACTCTGTCAGGAAGCAGCACGCTGGGTGGGCTCGGCGCTGGCGGCGGCCCCGGCGCCCTCGCACGACGAGCCGAGACACGACTCTCCGAGTTTACTGGGCCTTTAAGGGATTAAATCCCAGAGCGGCGGAATCTTCTCGCCGCTAACACTCCGCTTTTATCCGTCCAGTAAAAACCGAACCTTGAACCGCGCCGCAAAACCTTGAAAATATTGACATTAGCGCCGCGTCCTGCGGCGCCGCGCCAGACACGATGTGGAAATATTCTGGGATACCTGCAGGGTCGGGAAAAATTTGCTGCTTTCACTGTGCGGATTTCTCACTCGACACCGACATAAATCACAACGGGCGAGAGCGGCGGCGCAGCCGGCGGGAAAGTGAAGTTTGATACTTGCGCCTGAAGGCATCTTAAAGAGGCGCGAACGGAAAAGTTCGTAAAGTACTTTGTTTGGCACCATAAGTGAAATCAGATAGGAAGAATCGACCCTTCGGACCTGATTTAGTCATCCAAAGAGTAAAAAACAATTCCCACAACTAGGTCCCAAAAAACCGATCGCGCTAGTTTAATTTCCTCATGCGAAACCTAGCATAGCAATCAATAATTTTCCATTTTAATTTTAAACGAGTTTTGTTGTCGTAAAAAGTGGGAAAAGGGGGAGTCGCTGATACGACAAGCGTGTTAGCGCTGAAAGGCGTAACGTTGCCACCTCAGCAGAGCTTCACGATTGTAATTGCAGCTCTCGTGTCGGCACCGGTGCCTCTTAACAAACTCTACGTTTTTCTGTAATTTCAAAATAAAGCGTTGCGGCTTTAGTGGGTGTCCGCCTTCATGCCGAAACGCCTGCAGTTGATGAGCGTCTCTGTCAGCAGCGGCGGCGGCCGACCACAAATTGTTGTTTACGCAGCTGTTTGTATCGCGATCCGACAAACATGTTAATTAGCGAACGTTTGAAGTGTTGCTGCACGTAGTTTGGAAACTAAAGAGGGAAACAGTGTTTATGCTAAGCTAGGTTAGTGGTTCTAACACATTTCTAAAACTGGTACCATCGAATTGCGAGAAACTGTTTTTGTTGTTCTCGATTTTGGCCGTTAAGGCGAAGCATAAAGTGCGTAAAACGAGGAGTTATGACGCACATGTACATTTAGCTAGCATGAGTCACTGCTGCGCCGTGTTTGTGGTCCGCCCTGTTGAGATGTTTGCTTTTTGAGCTAATTACAATTTGAATTTTATTACATTTCGTAGCTAAGCTAATGCGTCGCTATCCAGTTTACATTTTCATGTGTTGTCCGATCATTTCTTTACGGTCTCCACTTCAATATCTACATATTTTGGTTGTGTCACTTGTTCATATGTAACATCGCAGCCTCCCAAGTCAAACTCAGCCAGCCGAGAGCTAAGGCGCACATGCTAGCACATTCCAGTCTTGAATTTATTGAGAATAATTTGTCGGGTGATTCCTTTTAAACGCTAAAAATAACGTGTGGTCGGGCGGCTGACTGGCAGACGGCGTGCTGGTGGTGAGCGGCGCTGTCTGAGGCTGAGGATGGTTAGCTAACAGCTCCGTGTGGTTTCTGGGGCCCAGTCAGTCTCGCTCCCACAGTTCCCACCGCTTGGCTGCGAGGCGACATCGTTTCTTTCTATTTCGGTGAGTCGCTCAACAACGGTGGAAGTAGCGGAGGTGCGATTTACGACCTGTCGGCTTTAATCTCCTCCTTTCATCTGTGGAATCCACGTGAAACTTCAGCGCAGAGGAGCCGTCGTTGGACTTCACGTCCCACCGTTTATCGGCCTTCCGGCGACCTTCCTGCCCTGCGCCAGACTTTAGGCTAACGCACGCTGGTGAAACATTAGAACATTAGCACAAGTAAACTTGACTGTTTCCTTCAGCCGGTGGTGAAATTCTATTTTCATTACAGACGCGGATGGTGTGTGTGTGTGTGTGTGTGTGTGTGTGTGTGTGTGTGTGATATGTGGAGTGATGGAGAGCAGAGCTAGAATCAATAATGGAACACTCTCAAATAGAGCCGACGGGCAGCAGCTGAGCCACATTTTTACTTTCATGCTTTGTTCCTTAGCGTGTTTGAGCCAGTTCGCCTCGATATTGCCTTTAGATCAAAGGGCTTTGCGGGTTCTCACCCTTAAATCGTTGGTTTTCATACGTTGGCCACATTGGATGAACTTTTAGCCCGATGTTTTAACTTTATATCTAATAAAGTTTTAACGTTTAAACCAACCCCGGACCAGATCAAAGACCTGGGTCACTGGGTCACTGGAGGACAGGCTGGACGGGTCTCCGTTCAGAGCCTAATGTTCTGTGGGAGGAAACCAGTACCAGGACCTGGAAGAAACCCAAACCAGAACCTTCTATCTGTGAGCTGACAGAGCAAACATCTGCTCGGCGACATCTCACCTCACCGGGACCAAATTTGTTCCTTTTTAAACGGTTGTTTAAGCAGAAACCGGATCCTCTGAACATCTCCCGATCCGCACCGTAAATCTGCAACGTCCCGAAGAGGCTGTAATGCTTTCAGGCTGCTGCGGGAACGCCGCGGCGTCCGTCACTGCCGCTGTTGCCTTTTATTGGAGGTGATGTGCAGCATCTTCTGCAGAGGATCTGGATCCTGTCTCCATCCAGACGGATGAGGTCCGTGAATCATCTCCCGGTTTATCTGAAGAGGCAGCCTTCAAAGTGGAAACAGGCAACCTCAGATTGACGCTGTTGGCGCCACCGATGACAAGCGGATTAGAGGAGGAGCGATTGAAGCCGGAGACAACAGAGGATGAAAGTCGGATAATTTATTCATCCGGCTGATAACGGACACATGAAAAGTGGAAGCAAAGGTTTCCAGTCCGCCGTGGATCGCAGGTCAGCCTTGATTTTCCAGAGAATCAGTCAGCAGCGCCGATGATGTCACCTCCTGAGAGGCGATATTACAGGAAAGTGGCCACTGTTTCAGTTACACTGTAAAAATTGAGAATCCGGAGCTCCGACGGGTCCGTACAGAGGTTCTGGTACGAGTGGGATGGTTCCTGTCGAGGAGACCAGGAGATGGAGCAGAGACACTAAATTCAGAAGGAAGGATGCAATCAAAGCTGCTGCGTGTGGCCACAGGGTCCATCCATCTTTGGCAGGGAGACGTCCCCAAATGTTCCTCATTCAAACTTTCAACAAGAAAAAGACTCAAAGAACGGATGAAAAAAAGTTTTCAAAGGGGTTTTATTTCCCAAACCTGGACCAAAGTAGCTGAAACCTGATGTTTTCGTCTCTGAACTCATTTAGCTGCTTTAAACAAGTTAATTTATTCTTTTTTTTCATAAATCCTGGTAGTTTTTAATTCCATAAATCAACTACGTGTTGTTGCCAACTCACTTTCAGATTAATTACTTTAATCCGAATTTCCATTAATCTACCAGAAAGTTGGAACGTTTCCTGCGGCTTCTGCTGTCTTTATTAACCAACATCATATTTGCTGATTATTTAGGATCAAACACGCTTTAGTAAACACGACTCTTTTTTTGTTCCAGTTCTGTGTTGGAACAAGAGAAAGAGACGAAAATGTTTGATTTACAGCGCCCACCGAGGACTTCCGCTCCTTCTCCCACCGTCCTCCAGGGGGCAGTGTTTGGATAAAAGGCCCTCCATCTGTCAGCACTCTGTCACTTCTCCGGGAGCCGGTGGGAGCCAAGAACCCAGATCGTGTAGTTTTATTTAAACCAGACACAGAGGACACGGAACCGATGGGGTTTTTGTAAGATCTTTGCTCGATTCAGACCAGGAACATTCTGAAAACCTCTGCAGGAACAGGGAGAACCTGAGGAAGGTCAGTCTGTCCTGAACCCCTGGCAGCTCCAATAAACGTGATCTTAGTGAATAAATAGTTAAACCCGGTATTAACCGGGCGATGACGGTACCGGTGCGTTTACTCGAATCTTCAGTTCGGTACCGGGCTCCGGTTTCTGCTCCGTTCAATCACGTTTTAAAAACCC
Organism: Takifugu rubripes; assembly: GCF_901000725.2. NCBI lineage: Eukaryota > Metazoa > Chordata > Actinopteri > Tetraodontiformes > Tetraodontidae > Takifugu > Takifugu rubripes. The sequence goes on from NC_042285.1 coordinate 2,037,511, forward strand.
AAAGGAAATTTCCCCTCATTCTTCTTTTTCTGGTTCTCAGTAAGAATTTTGCAGGAATGTCGATTTTTTTCTTCTTAATAAAACTCTCACTGTGATCCTAAAAAAAAAATATTTTTGATTTTTTTGAGCCCCAGAAACCTTTTAGGAAATAATTGTAATAATTGTAATAAAAATATTTTCTGCTGCACTGGGTAAGTGTGATCTCACCGACTGGTGTTTGAATCAATTTAATAATTAATCATATTCAGAAATGACAAGCAAACTGCTCCTGATTGAGCAGGAAGTGATAGTGGCTCCTCTTCCGGTTAGCAGATGACAAATTAATGAAAGACCGCCGCGAGCACCCATATTATTATTATTATTATTATTATTATTATTATTATTATTATTATTGTCGGACAATTTTTCTGCTAATTCTCTAACATTCTTATGTTTAGAGCTTTTCTCTCTTCATCCTCTCAGTTTCTCAATGAATCTCTGGCTCGCGCAGGTTTGGCCACGCCTCTTTAATTATCGATGTGACGTCACTATCTTAAATACTGACGCTGCTCTCTCACCCATCTCTCTCTCTCTCTCTCTCTCTCTCTCTCTCTCCCTGGTGCGCGCGTTACTTGTGCCGCCTCTCGTGCGCCCCGTGCCATTCGTCTCGTGCAGCATGCAGGTGTCTCTGGTCCTCCTCGTGTCCAGCTCTGCGCTCGTGCTGCTGCAGGGATGCTGCACCGCCGCGCGCGGATGGAAGGTGCTGAAGAACGACGCCACAGAGATTTTACCGGACTACCGGGAGCGGAGTCCGCACGAGCCGATGACGCAGGCGGCGAACAGCAGCAGTAACGGCGGGAACCGCGCGAAGAGCGGCGGGAGAAGCACGAGCTCGGTGACCTACAGTGAGTATGACCCGAGACACAGGTGGATCGCTCTCTGTCGATCTATCACATTAATTAAACTCCAGATTTATAAATAGTTTCAAGCAGTTTTATAGAGTTTATTTTTTCAGGTTAATTGTCTCCAATACTTTGAAAATAAAACAAACAAAAAAAATGTAAAATTTGACAAATCAAATAATTTATTTACATTTCCGAGTTTGTTTATCGGCAGAAAAATGGTTGGCTTTGAATTGTTCTGTCATTTTTATTTTATTTTATTATTCCTACCGATTGCACTTTTATTTTGATGCTGATTTCTGATTGCACACACATGTAGGTGTGTGTGTGTGAGTGTGTTAAAGTTTTTTCAGGATTTGTTTGAGGGCAATAATACACACACACACATTCTTGTGGTTTCTTCTGTGCTGTTATTTTTCCGTACACTTCATTGTCCAGGTTGTTTCCGTCTCTCTTCATACTGGTCAAACTGGTCAGACTCCCATTAAACATCAGCTGTTCACTAACAACAACTCGCTTCCTGCTTTTCGAACGAAACAGTCGCTGTTCGGGATGTAGCTTTTCCATTTTCTTCTTAAACTCAACCTTTCCAGGACCCCACCTGGACTCTCTAAAGTCTCCGATTTTAATCAAAAGATAACTAGCGTGTTCGAGCCGCCACGGCAGGCGTTTTACTAGAGTCCGGAAAAGCGCGGAAGAGCACCGGCCTCTGTTTTTTTGCGTGGATTTGCAGCATGTGTGTTGAGTTTGGCCCCAGGAAAAATAGAAAATCCCCAGATTATCTTCCATCTCTCCAGTTTTTTTATGTCCTGGGATGGCCTCTCGGGGTCACGGCGGAGGCTTTGACCACCGCCTGGCCTCGCCGAGGTTCCCGGCTCACGCAACTGTGCGACTGCTGCATTTTTTCCCACCAGCATTAATGGCTGTTGACTGTCAGAGAAATGCAAGATTCAACCTAGAGTCCTGCATCAAATACTCAAATGTACCCATATTTGTCAGAGTATCGAAAATACTGGAGACTTTTTCGGGGTCAACCGCTGCGGTGTGACATCGTACGCGCTTTACTAAAAAAGATCCGGTTCTCCTGAGGAAGTCACCTCTCGTAAATCCTTTCTTCAGCCTTTTTTTTTCCCGCAGAGGAAACAGATCCGAGGATCTTTTCGTCCTTGTTTATGATACGCGGGACAATAACCCGATCGGATCGCTCGGTCTGTGCGGGATGATGTTTTACATTTTCCTGATGTCGGCAGTGCCGTGTGCCAGCTTTTCCCCTCGGCTCAAAATTCCATATGGTTTGATGAAGCTGTTTAATGGGCCTCCGCTCTGCATTTGCTATCAGCTGATTGCTAACAGCTGGATCACTGTTGTCTAGCCCCCGATCAGAGTTCGGATCTCGGTGCGCTTAAACTGTATTAGCGGAACAAAAGCTAACGTAGAATTTATTTGTGCTGAAAGGCAGCAAAGTAGATTTTCGATGTTTTTACGCTCAGCGGTGCAGGGCGAGAGAAGCATGAACTCACAAAGCTGCTCCTTTTTTTTCTTTTATGTACTTACCGTAGCTGAGTCGACCCGGCGGTACTCCCGTTCTTCAAAGTGTTTGTGTTGGGCCGAGGCCACAAGTGTAACGCTGATATTGGTCTCTTTCACCCAGGTGCCTCGGAGCTGAGCTGCAGGGAGCTGCGTTCCACCCGCTACGTCACCGATGGATCTTGCCGCAGCGCCAAACCCATCAAGGAGCTGGTGTGCTCGGGCCAGTGCCTGCCAGCGCACCTCATGCCCAACACCATCGGCCGCGGCAAGTGGTGGCGGAGCAACACCTCGGAGTACCGCTGCATCCCGGCTCACTCCAGGACCAGGAGGATCCAGCTGCAGTGCCCCAACGGCAACACTCGGACTTACAAAATCCGCATAGTGACCTCCTGCAAGTGTAAGCGGTTCAGGGCTCACCACAACCAGTCGGAGGCCAAGGAGGTCCTGAGGAGGCAGCGGAGCAAGAAGCGCACGTCTCAAGGACGGAGCAAAAACAACACGCCTTTGATTGACAATTCATACTGACGCGACCCTGACGTGAGGCGTCATACATGTTACACAATGCAGCAACCGACGCGTCGCCTTCGGTCAGGGAGGAGGCGCGGTATGAACACTTCACCAGAGCAAACTTCAGCTGCCGGGCTGCTTTTTTGCCACCGCTCTTTGTTTTCCACGCCATTTGTCAGCGTTTCTGTGAACTCCGCTTCTTTGCATGACCAAGCGAGACGGCGCCAGGGGCTCGCCACAACACTGCGACTGCGTCTCGTTGGATAGCGAGTATCCGATCGCCCCCAACGGATCAACACCTCCCTCAAACAGATTTCATGTTAGCATAATGAGAAGCCCTCCCTGAGGCTTTAGGTCCATCTGTACAAACATCCAGCGGATGCAGAACCGCAATGATTCGTGGTGCGGGTCCGAGCCGAAGGAGGCGGTTGTAATCCATCTCCTTGTGCGAAGGAGAGACTAGGAACTGTGGGGAGACTCTGGTGGTGGGACTATAGTCACGAGACACCCCTGTGAGGCCACAGCCACACTAACAAGGATATTCTGCCAAACTGTTTAAGTGTTTGGGCTAGTTTTAATAGCAACATTAGCATAACTAGAGACAGGCCTTTTTTGAAAACAAACTGGATTTGCTCCAAAGGTTGCTGACTGGGCTTTGTTCTGGAAGCCGAACCACAGAATAAAAATCCCGTAACTGAACAAAATATAGAAAATGACGTGGTGAGTCTTACATGGTCCAAACCATAGCGATAGTTTATGCTTTCTGTTATACTTCATAACTTTGCTACTAGCTAGATTCCTTATCACAGTACACCTAAAGGAGTCTGTGTAGCTAGCCTTAAATATCCATGTTAGTGTGCACGTGGCCTAAAGTTCTCCAGTTCACGGTAGCCCGATTCCCGCGAGTCCGGAGACAGCCAGCGCGAGGAGGCCAGGGCTAGCGTCAGTCGTGCGACTCGTCTTAATTACCAAACGAGGCCATTTCTGAGTTCTTTGAGTCCTAAAAAGCCATTTCCTCCCGCTGGTTCCTGTTTGCTGGTGCACGTGTGTGTAGGAGGCATCAGAAAATCTGTGCGCCGCTGTCCCGTTCCCCTCGGGGCAGAGCGCGCTCCAGCACACCCACGCCGGAACTCATTTGCAGTGGGCCTGAGCGGAGCAGCGACCAGAGCCAGAATCCAGACCGTCATGTTTCCCTGCAGGATTGCGCCTACTCTGTAAATAGCTCAAACAGGAAACGACGGAATCGAGAATCAAACAATAATTCCAATTTTTTTCGACTGGTCGACCCCGATGGGAAGAGGAAGCCCGGGTGCCCAGAGTGTTGGTGCGGGCCCCCTTCCTCAACAAGCCCATGTGGTTGATGAAGAATATCCACAATGTTTCCACTTATTGTCAGCACCACCGCTGTTTTTCCGCTCATGTTGCTTCCTGATTTCGGTCGTCTAAACTGTCCCAAACGTGTTTGCTTCTTTTTCCAACTGTATGTTTGAAATAGCAACTGGAATGGGTGGATGAGTGGGTGGGGGCTGTCACGCTAGCTGAGAGCCGTAACGTGATTGTACATATACCTGTGTGGTCCACACCACCTGACGGGAGTGTTCACGAGTGTGGGGGGGGGCTGTTTCCGACAGACAAATACGGACTGTAATGAATGAACTGCATATTTATTTTTTCCACATTTAACTTATTTATGCAACCATTTTGTAGTAAAGAACAGCCATTATTGTCATATACATGATATAGACTAATGAAATACTGTACAGTACACAAATAAAGTCAAAGCAGATATATTTGAAAGATGTTTTTTTTCTCTGATTTGCACTATAACGTTGGGGTATTTGAAGGTTACTACAGATGTTTCTGTTCGCCGGACTTCTCCTCTCTGCTCACGTGACCTGTCAACATCTGCCCTCGCTGCCTCCCCTCCCTTAAGGCTGCGCAGGCCCGATCCGCTGCGAGGTTGAGAGTTCAAGCCCCGTTCCCCGGTCCTTGCTCTGGGGATGCGTGTCATATCTGGAGCGTGCTGCGCTGCCGCCGAGGCTCTGGACGCGGATTACGAAATCCAGGCGCAGCAGAGCGAACCCGACCAGATGAGGTGTTTACTCGCTGCTTTATCTTCCGCGTTCTTTTTAATTAATCTGACAAGCGATGGCCAAACAAACGGCAAACACAAAACAGAAGATCGCTGTGGCAACTGCGGCTAGGCGCTCGGCTCTCGCCGTGCCAGTAATATTAGATTTCACATCATCCATAATGCGCCGTCATTATGTCACATCGGAGCCTGGTTTCGGAACAGAACCGGCACGTCATGTTTTTTGTCAAATGTTTCCCTAGAAGCCAAAAAAAATCAGATTTCTCAGCGGCCCATAAATACGCCGATGCTGACAAAAGTTGGGATATCTTGAAAAGGTGCGGCTGAACCGCGAGTAACCCGGACAGTCGTGGATGATCTATTTCTGACAAATGCAGCGAGTCTGCAACATTCTCTTCAACACCAGCATCAACCACCAGATTTCCAGTACCAGGTGCGGACGTCCCAGAGGGCCCGCGCTCTGAAACTGGACTCGGTAAAGTATAAAGTTCACTAAAAGTTCCAGCTCGGCTCTTAAAGGAATATTTATAGAACTGACAGTTGATGATCGCTGGCTTCCGTTTGTCCGGAAAAATGAAATTCTTTGAAAGACGTGAAGCAAAACGCCTTCGAGACGAGTCCGTCCGGGTAACGTTCTCTACAAAGGTCAGAGGTCATAGTGGTTCTCCGCTGGATGCGTGGAACCTGAGACTCCTGCCAACTCCAGCGGGGATGAAAATGCAGCCGATTGTTTATCATCCGCGGGTAACAAGATGTTTGGATGATATCTGTGTTTTCTGCTTTGTTAAAACAAGCTCAGCTCCTCTGGCCGAGGGGGAAAAAAACAACGACTCGGCGTTACTTTCATAGCATGTGAAGCAAAAATAACCCCTATAAAAGTCCGGAGGAGGCTCCAGTTCTGCAGGAACGTCCAAGGCTTTTATTGAGATGGAATAAATTGACCGAACATGTGAAATTCAGACCTTTGGCGAGGATTACTGCGAGGCGAAACGATCCTCCGCCTCGGGCGCTTCCAAGAGCGCTGGCCACACATGGACGGCGTGTTCAGGAATCCTCCAACCACTCCCGTATCAGGTCCGGCACAATAATAGTTTCAATCAAATGGAAACCAGAAGACATTTCTGGCAAAACAAAAGGAGAAACGTGGAGGGCTGGAGTACCTGGTGGAGGGAAGGCCAGGAGAGATCGATGAAGATGAAGCCGGCCGACACCTCTGCAGGGATGGACAGTAGCAGGTCCGGGTCAGGGGCTTCCGCTGAGCCGTGTAAGCCTCGGCCTCTCAGCTGAAAGCAGCCATGCAGCCACATGTGTGAGACGAGGGGACGCTCAGGCGATGGGAAACAGGCCTGTCAATAAACTATTCCAAACAACCGCAGCCAGCCCCAAGGTCCTGGAAACACAACGCCTTTCCTTCCTAATCATCACCTTATGGACGTTTGGAAACATCTTCGGCCGCTGAAGCGATAAGATTTCAGCTTCTTCTGAAGGTTTCCACGCTTTAGCGTCGCTTTGTAAGTGCTTGAAAACGTCGTTGATGTGGAAGAGGATGTCGCCGGGCGGGCGCGTGTGAGGCGAACGCAACACATATCTAAAGTTTACGCAAACGGTCTGGCTGTGATTAGCTTCAGGTCGGCCTAACTGACGACTCAAGGAGAGCTGAAATACACAAGGTCGTGGCCTCCACACACACACGCAATTAAAACGTCTCCATGACGAGTGTTTGAAACTGTCGTGTCGTCATCGGTTGCAGTCGCACTGCAGATCTTCATTTACTAAATCAGGAATTAAGTTATACAGCAAAGACCCCCCCACCCCCCTCCAGGAATTGCTTGGCAGGAGAAAACATGGTGGCCTCGCCTAATTCTGAAGTTCCAGACCAAAGCGAGGCCAGAGGTGTTCTGAACCCAACCTGACGGAAAGGAATTCCTTTGGCACGTGCCAATTTTGTCAGAAAGACCCATAAAAAAAAACAAGCACCTTATAAAAACTGCTAGAAAAGAGGCTATAATGATTAAACAATGATGTCACCTTTGAAGGTCATGTGACCTGTAGATGAAACACTTTCTATACACTCAGCTTCTGCCAGCTATGTGGCTAAAGCCAGAGTAAAAATGTGCAGGTTTGCTGTCCACGGGAGGATTTTCCTCAATTCCTGCCAATACGTGATCGAAAATGCTAAAGAATGGACCTTAATGCTGCAAGAAGCTTGTTTAAAAAGCAGCTTTTACAGCCACTTCCTGGACTGATGTTTGTCTGCACACATTTATTCAATTTGCCTAAATTCGTCTGAAATGAGCTGAATGGGCTCTGTCAAGCGGCCGTTTCCAAGAACAGGTCTTAGCAGGTCCAGCTCGCTGCTCCCAGGGCGGAACGCAAAATGGCTTCAAGGTACTGGCGCCGTTTCTTCTCTTCACGTCTGAAATATGTCAGCTTCATTCTCCGAGGTTCTCTAACCATCGCTCCAGATGGTGTCTGAGCTAACGGTTGGGTTTTAGCTAGCATGGGTGTCCGATCCGAAAGCAGCCACATTTCCAATGAATTCCTCAGGGATCTCCGGAGCCTCCTTAAGGAGCGTTTGAATCCGCCCTGGATGATTTGGAAGCAGGGGAGATTTATTTGCGTGGGTGGCAGATGTAGCAGGATGGGGATCGGGCGGCCCAGGAGGAGCAGATTTATGACCCAACCCTCTGCTCACGTTAATGACACAAACAGCCAGTCAATCCGACCGTTTCTCTCGATTGCGTCACCGAGGACTTGACGTCTTTATTGAGGCGGCGTTGCCCGCCAGACCATGACATGTGTTGGATCCCTCGCCGCGGTCTCGAAAACTTGTTAATCTGTTGTTGCCTGGCAGCTGATTCCAACGCCATCTCCGGATTCGATTATTTCACCACGCTGACTTAGCGGCTGAGCCCGCCTGCCGGGGCTGAGGGGCTTTACCTTCCCTCGAGGAAGATATGGTATCGAGTGCAGCCCAGCTTGGAAAACCACAGACACCACGCTCAGTTCCCTGGAATTGCAAAACAGACTGAGCTGAAATGAGAAGTAAACAGTGGCATTTTTCCTTCCTACAAAAACAAACTGGAGTTTTTTCCCAAAGGATTTATGGCCATTTCCACAGACAAGCTGGTGCCTTAGCGCTTGTTTGCATGTTTATGTCACTGTTCCTTTGCCGAGGAGGTTATTTTAGGCCACAAGTGTAGGATTGTGCGGCTGAACGCAGTAATATGCGGCTAATATACAGATATAAGTCGGCATTCCCGTTTCCCCACATGGAAGCTCTTTTGTTTTTGAGGCCCACCACTTTCCTCTTCGTAACAGCTCGGTGCAATCAGCTCCAAGTCTAATGGAAATTGCTTCCTATCCTCGCGGCCATGGGTGCGCGACCCAGAGACCATCGGGAGTTAGATATCTCCACCATCTCTCTCAGCTTAGGAGAGTTTAAGATCGGGATCAATTCAGCTCCAGCGGATCTTATCAGATGTCAGAGAGTCTGAGGAACTCCACGCCTGGTTCTCCGTCCCAGGGTTGACCCGGGTCACCCAGTTATTCCAGCTTAGATCATCCATCCCTGCGTGTTTATTTCCTGGCGCTCCTTCTTATTACTACGCAAATTTGCCGTTATCACACGTAAACACTCTCGTCTGAGAACTGCGTGGTGTGCAAGCAGAGTAATCCGACATGGAGACGTGGGCGGGATTATACGGATACGACGGCTATGGCTAATTTGTTGTAAAACATTTCGATGAGAAACGGTCCCCTCTTCGTGACTCACACTCCACCGTCTGTCAGTTGGAGGAGAGATTTTTCCATTTTTGTGTTTGCATCATCTCCAAAATCTCACCCTCGGCCTGGGAGCGAGTTGAAATCGAACCCAACTCTTTGTGCTGGTTGTTTTGATGCTGATGTAACCGACAAACTGTGGTATCAATTATATCACCACCTAGCAACGTAACGCTGGACAAACGTCTTCGGTGAAAACCCCGTACTTCCCGGTTTTGTTCATGTTTTGATCGTTTGCTGGAACTCCTAACAGCACTGTTGCGCAATCAGTGCCCGCAATTCCGCCAATTTATAACATATATATATTTGGGACTCAGAGACTCTTTTTAACACCTAGCCTATGTGGCCTTCCCAAAAACTAGCGCAGTGCTAGATGTTTAGCACGTATGCCCATGTGGGGCTTACTAACGACACTCTGCTAACCACCAATGTGCAGGTTAATTCATGGCATTAATGTTTAGTTTGTGCTTTGTTTTTGCCCTACAGCGCCACCTCGTGGCTGGTGTGAAGTCGCTCATATCAGGTAATGACTGTGTGAAATAAGTGTTTAAATTGTGGGCTGGATTTCTAACTGAAGTAGACGGCAGAGCTGGTGCCACGTAGAAAGAATAGTTTGATGTCGCCAGAAGAGAAGTCAGACAGAGAAATGATAAATGACGAGTTTTAGATAAGAAAATAGCATCCCGACTGCGGTACGTGATTCCACAATCAAAGCGTCATAAGCAGCAACCCAACTTGGCAGGAAAGTTGCTCGTCTCAGCCCTATTTTGGTTACACAAAGTAGTTCCTTTAGCCATTACATTCGAAAAGGACTACTCAGCACCCGATGAATTATGCCCGACTGTCAGCGAGGCCAAACGCTGTATTTAAAGATGGCTACATCAGCAGCAGGGGGATATTTTTATTACCTTATCGATCATCTCTTGCTGCAACTTGGCAAGAGGGAGGCGCAGTCAGAAACACATCTAGCAAATGAAACGTGAAAGTTGTATAAATGTAATTGCCGGGCATCGACTTGATGATTTTAAACTACTTTAAAAACAAGCTAATTAACAATGTGCAATATTTGCTTTTTCCAGGGCAACTAATAAACCATTCAAGTCAAAAAAGTCAGCAACTTTTGAGATGTTTTGCTGCCCTCAACAGTCCAGACTCTGTGACAGGACCAACCAGGACTAGCTTGCACCCACAAATGCCGCTACTTTTAAATAATAGTTTAAATATGCTTTTGCTAGCTAGTGTCTTGTCCTAAACAACTTAAGCCAGATTTTTGGGGACATAGTCCTCTGGAATGTCCTAAATATGGGTATGAACTGCAAGATCATTTGCCCAAACAAACTCCACCTCTGGTCATGATGGGAACTGCAGAGGACCTCGGGGTAGTCCTGGTGGTCTACCTCACTCCCAGCTCTGGAATGTCCATATTGCAAACAGCACTTCCTACCTGCAGAAGAACTGTTACAGGGTTGTAGTTTATGTCTTTTTCCTCCATCATTTGCCGCCGCCTGTATGGACAAATGAGGAGAGGGCTTTCTACTGCCATAAATAAGGCTGCCCGGCCTGTTTCATCCATCAGTGGGCCAGAGCTCTGTTTGTTGAGAGGGGGGTGGGGATCATCCATGTTCCCAGCAATCATTCTCCCTGTGGGAACATCGTAAGGCCATTAAACACCTCATGGCAGCCCGTTAGCTTGTGAGCTGAAGGGAGAAGCGCCGACCCACATGCTTTCTTTAGGCCTCCGTGAACGCGTCAACAGGTTTTTCATTTAAGTTTTAGTGGACAACTCGGACACATAAGTCAACTGATATGGAGGAAATGATACAGAACCTCCTCGCCGCTACAGATCGTGAGCATCTGATGTGAAATTCAGCCGGAGCTCAGTAAAAATGTGTTTGATATCAAGAGCTAGCGCGACAGCTGAAAGCTATAATGAAGGTGGATCACAGCACAGATGCAACAGGTGTTGGACATGATCAGAAATCAACACCGACGGCTGCTTCAGCTCACGTTTATCGTTTGCAGAATGCAAGTTGACACTCGGGCGTGGAATCGGTTCCCAACAACGCTAATATTTATTGCGTTAAATCAACCTCTTTGGGCTGTGACCCTGGATAACAAACGGGTTCTGTGAAGCGTCTCTCAGCTGCGTCAGCATTGATCGGGAGGGTAAGATTACTCTTAAACCGTGTGCTGAATCAGCCCGGCAGAAACCGTGAGGTCATCCCTGAAAGCTCGGGATCCATGACGACAGCGGCTCTTGAACAAACACAGATGAGTCCGGGGATGAAGCGGCGACTTACATGCCCTTAAGTCACCCTGGGGAGTGAGAGGAGGTGAGCTGTTTTCTTTTTTTATGAGGGAGTAGAACGCAGGTGTTGAAACTGACACGCTGGATCGCAGATTCCCGAACTTTTTAAAAGCGCACATCTGGGCTAATAAACCCCCCTGTACTCACGGAGAACAGGGCAGGACCCAGATTTGTTAGCGCTTCATCATCAATCATCAATTATTAAAAACTATAATAATCAAAACATTCCAGCTGCTGAGAACACCCCCCCCCCCCCCCCCGCGCGCGAGAGACGCGTTTGATCTCAGCCCCCTTTGATTAATTAAAGCCGAACTCTGCGCGGCGTCTCCATGGTATCCGTGCAGACATCCCAGAGAGGCGCTCTGGATCGTTCAGCCATTGTTGTTGAGCAAGAGCGAGGAGGTGGCTGCATCCAGAGACTCCTTAAAAACCGCACTCCACATGCCGGGAATTCCTCCTGACCGCACAGGCCGGGCAGGAGCAGATGCTTGATTGATGAAAAGACTCTGTGTGACAGAGTGTGTGTTTTCTCTGCATGTGTGTGTTTAGAGTGTGTTTATTCCATTTTTGTCTGTTTTTAACGTCTTTCGCCTACACATGTTTTTTGTGTATCAAAAGTCTAAAAGTGAGCAGAAAGGGTTGACTCAAAAATTGATGTAATCGTTTGGAAATTATAGTTTCATCTGACAATTAGACTCATTTCCATTGGATGCGCAGCGCCACGGCGACCGAAGCTAATCTGCGGTCGCGGAGAAAAGGTGGCGAGACGCGTTTCGATGCAGATTATACCAGACAGGAACATTTGGGTCAGTTTTCAAAATAAAAGTCCTCGTGCCAGTTGAGGGCTGCTAGAAACCCAAACCAGCTCAAGCCAAGAGTAAAGTTCTGGAGAGCTTCGTCTGTGGGATCGTCCACAGCCTGATGTTAGCATCTTTCTGGACGCCATCACGCGCCATGAGAGTCAGGACTTGGCCCTGGACCGGTGACAGCACCCATAAGTTTCTGCTGGGGGCCCTGTCTTGTGACCTGCAGGTGCTTCAAGGTCCTGCCAGAGGCGCCACTCAGTCCTCCTCCTCCTCCCCCTCATCTTCCTCATCCTCTCGTCTCCCATCCTCCTTAAGCCGGGCGCCGTCACATCACTCAGCGAGACGTTCCACAGGCACCCTGGGGGCTTTAGCGCAGGACGCCACGCAGAGTCATCAGAGAGCAACAGATCTTGGACAGCATCGAATGTCCCATCTGACAACAACTACAGAGAGGAGCGGCACGGGGATCAAAGAGAAGGGCCTAGCCTAGCATTAATGTCACCGCCCGTGATTGTACGATATTTAGAAGACGTAAACTAAGAAAGGCTTTAAAGAGCGCTCAGGACAAGATGCAGCTCGAAGGAACAATTTGTTTTCCAATTTCCTGTGCAGGGAAATCTGAGAAGATTGATCCCAGATCTGGTCTAGTTAGGACAGACAGGAAGTCCCAAAGGTGATATGTTATTTCTTGTTATAAACTTTAATGTAATTATGTGTGAGGAGATAGCTAACTGTTGTGCACTTTGTATTATCGATGCATTTGTAGACCGAGCTGCCTGAAACAACGATTGATCGGTTGATCGAATAACCGATAGATCACTTTCCTGGAGAGAAGAAGCTCGTGGGCTGTTCCTGAGAATGGTTTGCATTTGTGGAACACCTCTTTCTGCTCCACCGGGAGGATATTTTCTATCAAGCCAGCTGCAATCCAAATGTTTTCGGAGAGATTTCATTCCCCAAAGGTGTATTTGTCCAAAAATCACAACCCCCCAGGACTGAATTAGCACAATTTAACAAATTCAGGCTGTAATTACACTTTTTTAACATTACGTACGACCCTCGCCATCGGTACGAAACCATAGATCTTGTAATGCGGAGCGCCGCTCAGCCAAAAGCTGTCTGGCGTGAACGGCAAAATGCTGTTTGACTCTGGGTTCAGCAGGTGAGGAGGGGGTCAGCGTCCACGTTAGGGAACACATGTTCTCGGGCGAATCGTAACGGAACGTCGTCCAAACAACTTAGAAATTTGAGATCGCCGAGAGGAGAAAGAACAAGATAGCAGGAAACGCACTCCCTTTTTTTCTGAAAACCAGCTCACGTGGATCTTGAGAACTGCCGGACCCCTCTTGTCTTGATCCAGAATGACATCGGGAATTGTCCCCTTGGAAAGGTGCTGTGGTATCCATTAAAGTCCTGTAGACAAACAGCGGGACATCCCAGCAGATGGAGGATAAATTCTGATAAAAATGCCATCGCTAACGTTGACCCCGCGCCGATTTATGCTTCATCTGCAGCCAGAGGGAGCTTTTATTTTCCTTGCAGGATCAGGGAAAAAGACGTCCCGAGAATGATTCTGCTAAACCCTCAGTTGGCAGCCTCGGTCCGGGAGCGGTTCAGCATCTGTTACTTGATTTTCCGACGGATCTCTAAGCTCCGTCTTTCTTTTTGTTGCATGAATTATTTTTTTGCAGCATGAAGCTAATTAGACTTTCATGACAGACTGGCTTTGCTGATGAAAACCCTCCCAAATGATACCTTCATGGTTCTGATATTATGACTCATGGCTTTGAGATATGCTGACCTACCAAATAAAAAATAAACAACTCAACAACAAAAACAGAACTTCCCAGCTCTGATAGGACATAACTATTTGTACTTCCAGAAAACACCAATGGCGTGCTCTGAGTCGCACTCAGGCCCGACTTTGACCTTCCCGCCCCATGACTCCATCATGCACCTGTGCAGGCAAGCACCCAGGGGACCGATCCGACCGTGCGTCAGCCCCCCCGGCCTTCCTGTCATTCCTGATGTATGTGTCCCCCCGTCCTCTCCCAGTAGGCGTAGGTCTCCCTCCAGAGGCCCGATTAACCTGGCCTGCGGTCTCAGCTGCCTGTCAAACCGTCGGCTCTGCCGGCTTCATTAGTGGTCGGTGGGTCACATGTGGGGAGTGTTTTACTGCCACTTGTCTGGAAAGACCAGAGATCGCCACTTGTCTCACACTCCGTAACTCACAGGTCTCACTACAACGGCGAAACGAGAACTGGACGGGACCCAGAAGGTCTGAACAAGTTCGGGATTTGCTCTATTTCTTGCTTTAGCTGGTTGATTCTAATTTATTTCACCTGTGTCTCCTGAAGCATGTTGAAGGGGTTGACCTACCACAAACCCACATGTCTTTAATCGAACTCAACATATAGCGCTTGTTAGAACACATCGTGCTAATCTGATATTTTACATCAGCTCTTGTGTTCCTAACAAATCCCCATAACCCCGCGAGGCATTTGAGCGCCGATGCCAGTGAGCAAATGCACGTGGGAGCAAATTTAGAGAGATTTTCTCAGCGGTAACCTTATATTTTCTTCCCCAGGCGGCGACGGGGGCGAGGAGCCATGACAGAACTGCTCGTCTGTTCCAATCGCTGAAGTGAACACCATCTTAATTCTCGCCCAGTTGGGTTTGGGTTTGGGCACTTTTGGGTTTGGGTTGTTGGGAAACAGTGACGCGGGTGCCGAGGCCTGGGCCAGGCGCACGTCTCTGCGGCGCTGAAAGCCGGGAGGCTTCCTGAGACCTATTTCACTTTAATGATGCAAACAAGACCAGGGCTTTCCCCTGAGCTTACTTTCTGGCCTCTCCAATTTTTCAAACACTTTCAGCTGTCGGCGGCTGGCCTCGGGTTGCAAAAGTGATGCCACAATGAAGCCCGGCAGCAAGGGCAGTGCGGATTTTCAGATCCTCCTGCGGAAAAACAACTCAACCGAGGCACTGAAATACCTGTGTGTGTGTGTGTGTGTGTGTCACCAGCAGCTCTTGCACTTATGGACCGAGCTGACGAGCCAGCAAATCTGGCAACTTTTGCACTTCTGTGACAGATTTAATCATCCCGTCTGAGACGCCGTCAGCCAAACGAGGCGATGCGCCGTTTTAAAAATGCACCGGGGACTTCATCTCTATCGCCTTGAAACTGATCAGCACCCATTTTCCCACAGTCCCCACAAAACCCTTTTTTCCAGCGGAGCCTCTGGAGGCTGAATAATTGATGGGATTGCAGGAAAATGTCCTCCTGCTGCATTTTTATAAAAAGAAGCCCATTAGATCGGCAGCGGGACGCAGGAATCCAGCTGGGAGCGGCCGACTGGCCTTTGAGCCTCATGACCCAAAGCAGGTTTTTGGACTTCAAATATCTCAGTGCACTAAATTAGCATATGCAAAACCACGTGGCCATCTTCCTGACCCCTGAACCCTGGTCCACGGTAATCAAAGTAGCACAGGTTAGAAGTGGAGGATGCTAACCTGAGTGTTGTTGAGCCAGAACTGGCATTGAATTACCATCTCAATTCGGTACTGTTTATCGACAGGGAGCCATTAATGTTTCTGTTTTATGGAATCCCATCCAGTAGTTATTACAGCCCTTCAGTCAGCCAGACGACGTGAATGCAAAGGAGAGGAAAAACAAAAGCAGACGTGAGGAAGAATGTGTTCTGTGAAGGTTCTCAGCTCTGCTTCCAAAAGGGGGGTAAGCTTCTTATTCTGGCCACTTCTGTTAGTCTTGGCAAAAGCAGCGCTAACACTTGTCTGCGGCTTCCTTTAATCTTCCTCCAAAGTCCAGTTCAACAGCATGATTAGAGCAGCTCCTCATCGCCGTCCTGTGAAACGGACCTGATCACCTGGGAAGAACTACGCAAGAACCCAACAGAAAGAAAAGCAAACCTGCCAGCTGAATTTGTCCAATATTTCACCCGGACAAACGGACCCTGTGGATGTTGTTGACTCTCGTACCGCCGCTCTGTGAGGTCATTCAGTGACAAACTGACACCTCGTGGCCATTAGCCAAATGTTTCTCCTCTGTTGGCGTTCTGAGTGAACCGATCTTTCCCTCAGAGGATATTAACACGGACCCTCTCGCTCATGTTTGACCCTCGGACAAACTCGCAGTCCGGTTCGTTCCAACGCTAAACTTCCCGACATGGTTATGACAACACAAACTCCACAAAGACATTTATATTCTGATAATGTTACGGGCTGAGTGCCTGGGAGCAGGACCACGCAGATGAGGTCATCGGCTGAAGTCATCGTTTGATCCCGTTTATCGCTGTGTGGGAATGCTGACGCTGTCCTGTTCCGACACTGACAAACAAAACAGAAATAAGAACACAAACTTTTATCAAGGCTGTGCAGTCAAGCGCAGCTAGCCTGATGTTTACAGTCCTCCATGAGTCTGGGACAGGGGTTTCTGTTCATTGCCCGGTCAGTGAGAGATCAATCTGGTTTTCTGGTGGGCCAACCAGTCCAGTACCAGAGTTAACTCAGAGTCCCCTAAAACATCTACGACAGATTAATGTTGTGACGAGCCATCACTTTTTATAAAACAGGTTTTTCCTTGAGACGTACAAATGCTGCGTCTACGTTGAGACTGCTTTTCCGTTTGCGTCCACAAACACACAACTCGGCGGTGCGAAAAGCCGTCTTTACGAGCCCCCAAAAGTGGTTTCGGTTACAAAGTGGTGGCCTGTGGTCAGAATCTCCTAAATGGTTGAAACAACAATTTGGTTTTGTGGGAGCCTTAAAATCACCTCCTTCCCTCTGCTGACCTCGGGACAGAAGCGGAACCTGGCACGTTTGAGCTTCAGTCCGTCAAAAATGGGAAAGGTGGTTTGTGGTTGATGATGATGTTGTTTATTCCTTCAATGAAGAGAGCCACAGAAATGGGACGTAGCTGCTAGCAAAGGTTCTGTTTTTCTGATCAACCGGTGCTCATCCAGACGTGAGCACACTCGTACCCGTGGCCTCATCCTCATCTTCCCAGTTTGTCCTGTCCTAAACACGTTGGAGGGAGTCAGACGAGCAGGTAGAGACGCGATCCAAATGACGAAGTTCAAAGGCAGACAGCTCCCCCGGTGGCAGGTCCCTGTAACTGTCCTGTTAATGATGGTGTGAAAACCCATCGTTTCAAATTGTGTCAGCTGGACCGAATCCCAGCTATCCACACGTTATATTTCCACGCTTTGTTTCAGAGTGTTTGAGTAAGAAAGGACGACCTTTGTGCTAATCTGTCAGCCATTACCGCAGCGGTCAACAAATGCTATTTTGATTTGAACGTTTAAAAGATCGGGAATGTCATGACTGTAGAAAACAGACAAACAGTCCAGAAGGTTTTTTAAAAGAGTTTGAGATTAATGAGTCTCCAGGGCCCGAGCGGCGCGTTTGAGCTGCCTCTCTGGACGCCTCGTATAAATGTTCATCGCAGATTTCTGTACGAACTCCGAACCGCCGGTTCAAAAGGCCCCTGTGGGACAAACACAAGCACTCATGAAAATAAATCAAACCCTTTGCTGAAGGGAATTCTGTATAAACAAATGCAAGTCAGATGTTGCGGTGAAGCGAGCGCATCACTGCCGTCTGCCCGTGACCCTGAAGCCCCCCCCCCCCCTCTCCCGCTGCCCTCAGCATCACGGACGGCGTCGTTATTGGCGTTGAGTCGTCTTCATCTGGCACATGTTGAGCACTTTAAAGGGGCCTCACTTGTCAATCGGATGTGAGATCAGAGCGACTGTGCTCGTGTGGAGGTGCCTGTGCAGCGTACATGTGTGAAACACCCATCCTGAGCCGTCCTGTGGGCATTGACGGGATGCAGATGGGGGTTCTGGCTCCGTTTTACCCGCTTTGGCTCCTTAATGTATGGAGATGCTACAAGGAGGAGGAGGAGGATGGAGCCGTTTTATCTGAGAGTTCCATCTCTGATGTCACCAGGGACTGACGGATGATCTGGGAACGCCTCGGGGGTCAAGTCTGACCCAATAAACCTTCACCATCTCCCTCACCATCCCTCCATCTACTCCTCTTCCCATGAATGACAGCACATATGTTTTCAAAAGTGATGACAGTCTGCAGAGATTTGAGCCCCGTGCCAAAAACCTCCAACTAATCCAGCTGCTATTGCTATCTGTTTAGCCACGTTAGCGCTTTAATTGTAGCTTCCCGGGTATCTTGATTTCCTCTTTGACCTAATTGGTCCAGTGACGTCACCTGAAACAAAGGAACGTGTTGGACCGTTTGCAAGGACCTCCACAGAAAAAAAGCCTTCATTTTTACCTTCTGCCGTCAGATTGTCTCCATAAAATCTGGTCTTGGCAGAACGAGCGGCTCCCTACTTCCTATTCCGGCTCGGACAGTGGATCTCCCGGTCCTGCCGGTGCAATTAAATCAACCGAACGTTTCAGGACGGCAACAAGAAAACGAAATTACACGCACTCCCGCCAACATCTGTCCAAGGTTTCAGCCCTGAACTGCATGCTAGTTTAGCTGTGTTAGCTGCCGATGGACCAGATAAAACTGTTACACGGTAGAATTTTGACTTTCTGTCTTGGTCCAAGATTTCAATCTATCACATTATTCATCTAAAGTCTGAACCAATTACATCTGTGACTGTTGTTGTAGGTAATTGGTTACGTTAAGCTGCAGCTGTCGTCTGTCAGATCAGAAATAAATGTTCTGAAATATCTTCGACGCAAACATCGAGATGCTAAATCAAGAATAATCAACAACAGCTGAATGTGCCTCTGGATTAATCCCTCGTTGCCTCATTTCTATTCACAATATTTACAGTGTGTGTTTATACAATGTCTCCTGTTGATATTAGGAGGAGTCATATTTATTCGTTATTTGTTTGAACTTTCCTTAAAAGTTCCCATTTAGGACAAATAATAGACGAAATTCGTCGCTTGCTGACAGCTGCAGAAAAATGAGTCCTGGTTCCTTTCAGTTGATTTCTTTCAATGGAGTTTAGAGCGATCCCACTGTTGAAATACCTCCTGCAATAGCTTAGCTAGCAGTTAGCAAACAGCAGAAAGCAAAAATAGCATTGAAAATGAGGCTAATGAGACCTTTGTGAGTTCAGGAGTGTCTTGTTTTTTGTCTCCTCTGATAGCAGAAGTCAGGTCACCTGTTTCAGGGTCACTCGAAACGATTGCGAGCAGCTTGGAGGATTCTTTCTGAGCCAATCAGATGTGAGTACGCTTCTCCGCCAGGCTTAAATAGAGCTAACGATTAGCCTGCTGTTCTGGCTCCTCAGGCGCCATCTTGAAAAACGCACTGCTCTGTTGCATTCAATGACTCGTTGTTCTGAGATGTCTCTGAGAGCCCCCACTGAACATGTTTCCTGAGCTCCTTTTGCGTCGGACCTGTTCTGGAGGGTGGGGCTGACGTGCCAGTGAAGGGGCAGTTAATGCGATTGGGGCATGTTTACGACGTTACGGCGTTTTGTTGGAAGATTCAGATCTGCAGATGTCACATTGTTGCTCAAACTTAATTTGTCTGTTTAGTTTAAGCAACAATGTCGAGTGGCAACACGCACCCCATTCCTGGGATGGGCTCACCGGATCAAGAATGTCGGCTTATATTTAAATGTTGGCTTAATTCAGCGCCAGCCGCTGGCAGCCAATAGAGGCTCAGCCTAAATATTTGGGGAGAATGTCACTCTGTTTGACTCTACCTGCAGAATTTGTGTCTTAAATGGCTTCGTTCTAACGTTAAGGTGCTCCGCGTTAATGAATCCAAGCTGCGGTCCGTTTCGGACGGCCTCCTTCGCCACTTGTCTGTTCCAAATTCTGAAAATGAAGGCCCAAATGAGAACCAGCCCAGCGGCGCGCGTCGCACACGGCCCAGACAAAAGCCTCTTCCTGGAGACGCTGGTGAACCATCACAATCCTCAAGTGTTTATGGTCCAAGTATTACTGGTCAGCCCTCATCAATTACTTCCTTGGCAGCCGCCCGCGATGGAGCCAAATTTATTTCAAGGGCGGTGCCCGTCTGAGACGCTTACGCAGCTTTAAGGGGCTTTTAAAGCTTTCGAAGCACAAGGGGAGTATTGTGCTTTGAAGTAGCCCCTTTATCATTTCAGCTCAGGCAGCGCCGCAGACATCATTGTGATGGATTCTCTGCTCATAAAGGCTCCGCGACATTTTGTTGACATCTTAAAATAATTACTGGCGTTAAAGAGGCCCCCCTCGACATTAGAGGAAGCACCGTTGTGGGGAGGGGGGGTGCACGAGGCCTCCCAGGAACACGGCACATGCTTGATGCCGGCGGAGTCTGAGACATCAATGCCGCCACTTCGCTTCTACCGCCGTGACCACAAAGCACCTACAGCTGATGCGCCGGAGTGACGCCGCGCCGCCCACCGGCGTCTGTCGCAGCGCCGCCGCTGAGTCAGAACCCTTGGGGTTAAACTCTATTAGATATTAAACGCTGGATGAGGTGTCCAACGCTAGCGCCGCCCGCGCAGATTCCCCGTTTAAACTGCATTCAAACCCAGTCTGGAATGGTTCCGCGTCTATATTTGGACCTCTGCGGTTGTCACGCCCCCCCCCCCCCCCACATGTAAATACTCAGCAGCAGCATCTGCCTTTCACTTTCAGCTGGAGGCTCAAGGTTCAGCTTCATAAATAAACGTCTTGCATCAGAGTTTGACGGCCTCCGAATACACACGCCTTCGGGCCAGAGGCCGTTAAACAAACGGGATGCGTCACCCGTGACACCGGCAGGTGTGTTGACGAACACGTTGAGTCACGCAGATGCTTTTATACCTCTTTCTCTCCAATCTCACCCGTCTCCGTCTCTTTTTTTTTTTTGATGCGCTAACGTGTAGCCGTCTGACGAGACTCTGCTCTCGTAGCTCTTTCCTGCTAGCATGACTGTCTCTCGTCTGGCTAATTGCTGACTTCAGCGTTCTAAATCAGTGCATGCCGATGTGTGCGTGTGGATACAGGAAGTGCTGGTGCTTTGTGTAAAGTTTAATGAGGAAGGAGGATCCTTTTTGGGTGGCAACCAGCCATGAACCTCAGCCAAAACAAACCTTAATGCTGGTCACACACCGCAGACGCGCTCTCGTCCATCTGCACTGGCGTTTTCATCAGGCCCGTGTTTACAGGGGTGCAGCTCATGACAAACCGGTGCTGCTTTTCACAGTTTCCATCTTTCAGTGGAAACCTGATGGCGATTCGCCTCATTTGAAAGGCTGGAAGTGAGCGTTACTAAATCTCTAGCCGTATTCAGTATAGAATCAAACGGGGGGAAAAAACGGCTGCACACCTGCAGCTCCACCTTTGGACCGAGCTTCCAAAATGATTTATCGGGAAATCAACGGCAGGCGCCAACAATAAGGTTGTCCGGAAGGATCACAAATCATTTCTATGCTTTAAAATTGATGGTTGTGTCACTCACAACGCTGGAAGAAACCTAAAGAACAAGATATTTCCTAAGCTATGAAATGACGGACTTCCAAAAATAAGACTTGAGCAACTCCGGAGTCTTTACTGCCAACAACAGATGTGGAGCCGGGAAGGAATCTGGTCCTTTTATCCTGGCTCTCAGGTCAGTACCCGAGGCCCACAAATCTTAATCTGCCTATTCTGCGTCCCAGAATCTGAGCAACGTCGGCGCTGAGCTGCTGTTGAAGCAAGATTAAAGGAAAATAAAGGTCCGCTAGTGTTTACTAACCAAACAAAGCAGGCTAACGGCGGCTACCCTCCGCTAAATGGTGGAACTGCTGTTATTAATGATTCAACAACACGGCAACCCCGGCAGATTACCATCTCGTCCACGCTCTGAAAGATCTGTCAATATTATCGTACAGGATTAAGCTGCCCTGAGCTGCTTAGCCACACTTTCTGTGGGAAACCAAACTCAAATGGCTGCGTTTGGTTCTCCGAAATGCTGCCGCTGTCTCAGCCTCAAGGAGTCTGTTTAATGGGGGGGCTGCAGCTCATGGGAAGGCCCCGCCCCCACAGATTTTAATTAGCGGTCCCCGTGGCTCTGGCTGGTTCAGGGGTCAGTGCGGTGGCCCATAGTGCCACGCTGCCAGAGGTTACCGGGCCAGCCGGTTCTCAAGAGCATGTACATGCGTGCGGAATTCTCCTTTCGGAAGCCTTTTCAAAATATTTATGAGCCTAAAACAAATATCTGCGGGACGACTGAAGCTAAAAGGAGAGGTCGCCGAAAAGCCCCGGCAACTTCGGGAAAACCGATTTTCCAAATTTGACTCTTTAAAGGGGGGGACGTCATTCTGGGGGATTGAATTAGAATCTTTAATTAAAGCCACTGGAGGATGAAGGGTTGAGTCTGTACGAGGAGAAAACGCCAACGTTGCGTCTCCGAACAAATCAGGTCATCTTGAATTCACCAAATTGGGGAAATAAAATCCAATTGACCATTTTCACGACACTCATCACGGTTAAACATACACTGTTTTTGACCATAAAGGGCCCCAAGAGTAAACGGAGCTCCCATCAATTACTGTCTGTCTTCTGTTCCTTTTGATGAAGGTACGTCAGGCTAATTCCGTCCAAATGTTTTCCCTGGGGAGCAATCAGCAGAAAATCGTGGTCAGACCAAAGAGTCTTTGCATGACTCGATCAATTAAACGTGTAATCAGCGAGGTTTCCCGTATGGTTACCGTCTCTGGTTGGCATTTTCATCGGCAGTATTGAGTCCATGGGAGTTTTTTAGATCTTTGTGGACAGTCTTTGAAGGACTAGCTTTTAAGCTAGTTTTTTTTCTATATCAGTAACGTTAAATAGACACTAAATACACCAGTTTGTATGTCCAGAAACCTTTTTTCCAGTCGCAGAAGGTTTGTGGGAACTGATGGTCGCGGGTCAGAGGGTGTCGGTGCTCAAACACGGTGACGATTCCGTGATTTGACCTGACGATCCTCCCATCAATCAGCAGCTCAGCGGCACACCAACATCCATTAAAAGCCTCCAGCGGAACCCTGACACTTAATAAAGCTTCAGAAAATGAAATACACACAGACTCGCAGTGAAAGCTTGACGGTTTTTTTAATTTATCGGGCTAAAGAAGACCCGGCCCTGAAAAAAGGGCCGGGTCCCGCAGCCAGACAGGAACAACAAAGGACGTCAAAGAGAAACCAGTGAAAGGATAAAGGTGAAAGGCTGACTACATCCTATGTTTTTGTAGCATTTCCTCCCCAGACACATTCTCCCACACAAACAGGACAACCTGTTCTAAAGAAGCATTTACCGTCTGTGTGAAAGCCTCCTATAACAAAACCTCCATCAATGAGCTGAAAAAGGATACTCGGGCGGCGGAAATCGCCTCGGCGCATGGAACGGCCCCGGAATGGTTGTTTAGAGCACAAACACCACAATACAGCAGAGGAGGGGATACGCTTCCGCATTGTGCCGGCCAACAATAGCCGACTGTTAGCTTGCAGACGCACCACCCTGTGGATTCAGAGGCTCCTCGTAGCGGCTATTGAAGAGCAGAGCTTTGTGGCTGAGGGCCAGAGTGTGTCAGGTAACAGGTGGAGGAGATCAGCGCTGATAACACACATGAGAAACACAAACTTCCTGCTTTTTATCTAGTCTAGTTACTCGTCCGCCTGGGTGGGACAAAGTTTCATCTGTTCCCAAAAGAGCAGCCGGTAGTCTCCCTGACCCCTGACTGAAGAAGAACCAAAGTCGGGACATGCTGGATGGATCGGGGTGTCAGTCAAGAGGGAAGGTCTGGGATTCCCTAATGAAATTCCTGCCCCCGTGAAACAGCAACCGCCTGGGTTAAGGCGAGCTGGTCCGCCTGTGATCCCAGCAGGTAACGTCAACATTTACTTTCAATGCGCGATGGAGTGAAAGTTCCACGCGAGGGGGAACAGCAAAGTCCCGCAGAGCTGTTATCGTTAGCCGCAGCCTACTGCTGTCCACATCTGGACCTGGAGAAAGTTGGAGATCACGCCAAAAGGTGCGTCAACGTCCAAGAGGACGTCACGTGAAGGTGTTGATCCAACGCTGCCTATCGTCCATTTAAAGACCCCTGAACGTCCCGCGACAACGACCTCGGTCCTGTCCAACTTCCCCAGGCTCAGAACTTGTAGATCCGTAAAGACCTGAGGTTCATGCTCTGAAGGACAACATCTGAATAGATGTTTAGAACCATGTTGGAACCACAGAACCTTTGTGTCCTCCTACATTATGTCTTGTTTCAGTCACCGACCCGAACCTTCGGTCCACGTCCAGCAACTGTTTTGTTGTTTTCAACACAACCAGAAAGAGTTCAAGGGAGCAGAAATTAAAGGATTTTGGATCAAAAACCACTGACAGGAGGGGAATGAAGCTTTCCCGCTGCCTCAGCTCTTTACATATTTGTCTGGCATCGTCTTTTTTGCCTCAGTATTACCGAGCTTTGATGCTCCGGCCAGGTTTTAAAATTCTATTTTCAAAACGCACGACGTTGTGGGGATGAGTAAGGCCGAATTCTGACTGCCGTAAACATTTAGAAGCACTTTTGGTGGTTTGTTCTTCTCACTCAAAGGAAAATGTTAAACATAAATATCCACCATTTCAGATCAAAAGGTCACTTCGCTTTTGGTATTTATGGGCTGGAGGAGCCCCCACAGAGGGCGACGCTGATGAATGACCCTTTTACCCCCCGGTTAGCTCACTCTGCAGACATTAGGAGCAACATCAGGAAATATTTTACGGAAAATCTTAACAATAGATTCTTTATTTGCAATAGGCTAGCAAACTTTATTGCTAACATGTTAGCTTGCATAACCGCTAAAAGAAATATTGCTACAGATAGCAGCTGTTCTTGGTTGTCACCTTAGACGGGGCTAACAGGCTAATGCTAATCCACAGTTGGATGCAACTCAACATATGGAAATGCACACAATTGCACACAAAGTGTCAACACAACAATGTTTCTCAGGATCACAGGAGACAGGATCGGAATGTTTACAATGCTAGCTAAATGACGCTGTGCACGTGATCATGCTGCTGTGCGCTTTAATTTTAAGAGTTCTTAAAGGAAAGTTAGCATCGTGAATGCTAGTTTGAGCCTCTTTTTCTGGACCAAAACGTGTGTAGTGCTGTAGAAAATAGTTCCTGCGGGAGCCGGCTCACGCTGAGGTCTGGGTTATCTTGGACAACTAGTGATTTCTGGAGGAGACACCGCTGTCGGGTTTCACACCAGCAATCCCATCTCGTTCCATTATCGTAGAGCGAAGGCAGATATCTGCACGGCTTCCACCTCTGAAATTCAGCAAGTTTCTCTGCAAAAGAAAAGATCCAGATGGATGAATCTAGTAAAAGGAAAAATATGCACTTATTGACTTTGGAGTGTCCCCTTTAAAGAACACACACAATTGATTAAAAGGCCTAAAAAAAAAATCCCCCCAAAAAGTGAATCTACTGCAGATCCACATAATGAGATAACTCTTGGTTGATCACAGCGAGCCTTTCATCACATCTGGTCTGCAGAGTTCCTCCTCAGCTTTGGAGCAACAAAGCAAAATTGCATGTGACATCGATATAGCGAAATTTACACGGCATTCAGAAAACACGTTACATGCGCTGAAGGTCGTAATGCGAGCGGAGCTACATGAATTTAAACGACGCTAACCTCGGCGTGTAAGCTTTTGGTAACCCAATAATAGCAGGCTGCAGCTTCCAGCTGGGACAACCGTGCGGACGGACTGTTTCAACTGACATATATTCAATTTCTTTGCGCGGATCTGTGTCCAAGTGCGTGAAAGAGGACACTTTATCTCTTTTACAGGCACGAACACAATAACAGCCAACACTCGGACAAAATGTCATGAGACGGAGGGTCACGCCCAAGAGTCACCTGCATCCCATTGAAGGAAAGTGTGCAGAGCGGGATATTATTGCTGACTGGGAGGAAAGCGGCCTTAACCAGCGCCGACAACCTGCCGTTAAAGCCCTGAATGTGCCATTGTGTTGTGGTCCCACAACGTGCTCCTCGCTCGTCTCGCCGCCGACCTTTGAGCCTCCCCTTTTTTTTTGCTTCCTGTGTAATCGACACCCTGCTTCACGTGGTCCCAACCAGAAACAGCCTCCCAATAAAAAGAGGGCGGCGGCAGAATTAATCCACTGACACTTTCAACTTCCCCTCCTGCCCTCCATCTGATCGGAAGGCGATGATACAAACGCCGACATTGCGCGTCCCCGAACGCCGAATCCGACGTCGGACGGGTCTCGACGTGTTTCTTCCGCTCTGAAGTAGAATTCACCCAAAGGTGAAAGTCAGGAGAAGAAATCGAGAGCCGAGCTCGAACATCGGGTGCTGCGGCGGCGCTCAGCGGCGGTGGGAGCACGGTCGCTTCCCCTTCGGCCCATCCCTGTGACCCGATCGGTAACGCATGCATGAGGACGATGTTGTTTTGATCAGCTGTGAGGGAAGAGCCGCCTGAGGAGAATTTGTGTGAAATTAGTTAAACGTGGGTGCATAAAAGGGTTCATATGTGAAGCTTTTTGCTAAGATAACAGCATGAAACAGATGGAAACAGGCAGCAAGACGTGGATGTTTACACTGATTCGGATCGTTTTCAGAACTCCAGGACTAACTCATGACATTCTTGACATGTTCTGGCAGCCTCTGCACCCCGATGGCCTCGCTGGGAGGTCGGTTTCCCATGTCCAGTAACGCCCCCCCCCCCCCCCCCAAACCGCCACCTATGTCCAGGTTTATCGCTGATTCGGCTCGGTGAATCAGATCTGGCAACTTCCAGTTTAATTTATTAGATATGTTTAAGTGAAATTGTACAGAAATGCGGTTACGTGCCGGGGTTGGTCCTACAGGCTCAGGGGGGTGGGGGTGGGGGGGTCCTCCAGACTGGCTCTACAGTTATTCCACCCCTCTACTCTCACGGTTCCTCTCCTCCAGACCTCTCACTCCCGTCACTCTCCCCACTGTCAGTCAACCATTCAGAAACAATCCTGCACCACATAAACAGGAAAACCAATGAATAGACCCCCCCCCCCCCCCCCCCCCCCCAACCACCACCACCCCCTCCGCTCTGCACACCCGCCAGCATGCCGTCTGTCAGTCAAGAGCCGCTGGCCCTCGCCGCGCCCTCAGTGTGATGTTTACACAGCGGTGTTCCTGCGTTTGATCCTCACATGTCCTGACTCTTCAGCCTCAGACAGTTTCTCCGGCCGCATTCTTGAGGTGGCGAGCGTGTGAGAATGAGTGCGGGGGGGGGGCATAATCGGTCCTGACAGAGGAATATCTGTCACAAGGATTAAGCATCTCTGCGGTCGGGGGAAAGTTTCGGGATTAGACGGAATCGTTTACGAGAGGCTTTCAGAGTTTCCACCCAAACGTGCTGACTCAGGGGACGGTTTGCCAAACGCTGAAAGATGGTCGATCCGGGCTCGCATAAGTGCTCAATAGCATCACCGAATTTCAATCGGATGATTTAGCGGGAATCTGCTCGCCCTCATGGGGCGGTTCGCTAAATCTGAGGTAATGTTTGTCAACCTGGGTGTGTTCGGACACTCTGTCATATCCACAAATTACAGCCGTTTGATGGGCCATTTGCTTACTTCCCCAAATTTCCATACAATTGGTCACATGTCAGTGGTGGCGAGGAAATGGGTTATTATTATTCAGCCTAAATATTTAATGTTTCCATTATTGGAGCAAGTGTATAAACAAATGCGTCATCTGTAATTTATTGTGCGTACAATAACATGGAGGCCCTTTCCCACAGTAGGGCCGGGCCTGGCAACCAGTCCCGGCGCTGGGACGGAGCCAGCTCAGGGTCCGGACCACCGCGGCACTCACAAACACACGCTCGGACCACCACTGCAGAGTCACACTCGTGCACCCCGTGACGAGCATGTGGTGTCTATTTAACATCCTCAAATGTTGTTCTCATCAGAGTTGCCTGAAATTGTTTTGGGTTCGGATAATTGAATGATCGGATATGGATGTTGACACCTGCAAAAACCAGGTGTGAATTTATGGGTTCAACATGGCGGCTGGCATCCACACCACAGCTGGCGGGGGCGGGGCTTGAAGCAGGCAACGGGAATGTGAACATTGAGATGTATAGACGCCTGGAAATTCATTTTCTGGGACTCAATTACTCCAAGTTTACATTGTACTGGTCACATGACCAAAAGATGGCGTGGCCCATGTACTGGCAGATCTCTGGATACTATTTCTAGGTCACCCTCAGTTCAGAGCATCAACGCTGGGGAAAACGTTCAGGCTCCGCACGGCGGTAAGATTCCGGCTGCCAACAGACGGAGATCTGAGACGAGGCCGGACTCTGAGAGCGATAAAATCCTTCTGCTCTCATCGCCTGCAGCAAATCACGTTTCAGCAAATGTTCAATTAAAGGCGATAAAAGAGGCGGGAAACGTGCTGATATATAAAAGCCACCTGTGAGGCAGCTGAAGTCGTGGCTCTGGATGTGTGTTTGCGGGATGTTTATAGGGTGCGATGATATTCTGGCTACACGGGAATGAGTTCTACCCGTGTTCCGTCAGAAACAAGAGACACGACAGTTTAAAAAGCGCTCAACACTTTCATTAGCGTGTTTTCGTCTTCGCCGAAAAATGTCTGATTATCGTGATCGCATCTTTCCTGAAGGGTCGGTTGATGTTTGTGGTCAAACCTTCGAAATAGACAAAACGTAGCTTCCCCGTTTGCAGCGAGGACGACGGGCTCTACACTCCAGACGTCCGCCTCGGCCGAACCATTGAAGCTGACCGATAAACCACCTTCTCAGGTTTTATCTTTTCATCTTTTTTGTTGTAGCTCTTCATCGATGGGGGTGTAGGCTAACGGCCAAAACCAAGTGTTTGGGACATCGTTGCAGCTCCGGCTGAACAGCGAGAGTGATGTCACCACCTGGGGCCTCCGACACATTCCTGGACCCGACCGAAACCTCCAGCAAAGCCGGATGACATACAACCGCACTCGCTCTCAGCGCACGCAAATGTCATAGCTACACTTACACACTCAGCATAAACCCTGACATGTTACCCACAGGAGTCTGCCTGTGTTGACATGGTAACGCACATCTGTTAATAATTTTGCAGCCTGGTGTCTTGATAAATTAGAAGCAAAACCTTAATTTTCTTGCATTTTTTCACTTGTTACCTCACGACGCGGCTCGTCGTGCCAGGTTTTGCCAACTTTCATTTGTTATACCCGTTAAAAATGCTTACCTTAACGAGGACTGAAGGCTAACACTGTATCAGATGTGTCACCTGAGGTTCAGATTTAGGTCCGGCCATCTTTTCTGTGTCATGAAGATTAACAGCTCGGTCGTAATCTTGATGTAGCCTCTGGGACCTCGGAACTGTGTCTTGAAGTTAGCTGAGTATCTAAAATCTCTTCATTTTGTGGGAGTCTGTCCAGAGTTTCGATGGTTGTCCGCCCCCGGGACCCCGTTGATCACTTCTTCATTCTTGTGTTCTGACACTCTGCTCTCACGCCGGGGAGAACCTGTAATCTGAGCGATAAAACGTATCGACCGTGGGGATTACAGGGCTGGTATGGATCCTAAATCACATGTGGATTCAAGGACAGGTCAGACGGCAGACTTGTTAGCATGAGGTGCACAAAATTACTCAAGCAAATCCCTGGTCTGAAGGCAAAGCTAAAGGTAAACTGTATCTTCCGTGTGCGGGCGAGCGTGCGCGCTTGTTCCAGCTTTCACGGTTGTTTATGTGTTTAGCGGTTAAGGAAAAACACTTATGTCCCAATCTGATCTGGGACGTTTCCTTTAGCTTGGTTGCAACTACTGGTTGGAACTACTGTAATGACTCAGATTGCAAACGTGTTGATACGTATCACCAGAGCCCGACGCAAGCCAAGTCTCCGAAGTTGACTCTGCGCACAGGCATGCAGTGTGACCGCCAAACACATAATGGTGGTATTGTCTGAATTACAAAAACCAAAAAAAAGAGGAAGATGAGGACAGGATCTACTCCACTGTTTTGTTTTTGTGTTATGGAAACACTTTTACCTGCTGGCTCGGAGACCAGATTAATACTCCTCCCACGGGCTAAAGTGCAAGAGAGAAAAATGACTACTGCAACTAGTTAGCTTAGCACAGCGTAAAGAGCAATAATGGAGAAAAGGCTATTGCCCGAAAGCTAAAGTTCCTGCTTGCGTAATGCTCCTCAATGCTGCCTTTATTGACAACAGATCTATTTTGCCCGACTTTTTATGTAAACGTTGCTGCCAGGATACGTACTTGATACCTACTTGATACTTACTTGATACGTACTTGATACCTACTTGATACTTACTTGATGTCAGCCAGCATCCTCTGACCATCAGACGCCACACTGGGGACCTACATGAAGACCACAGTGGCGGCGTCATGATACCAAACAGTATTTTTTTCTAAAATCAATCCCTGCGCCACTGAAAATGAAACATCGAGTTTCGTCTCCAACTGAAAATGCGAAGAAAACTAATACTCGGATTATTTGGAATACCTTCAGTGAGTTTATCCACCACCTGTATTCAAAGGTTACACTCAGCAAAAGGATCAGATTCTGGTCTAGGATTCTGAGAGATGTGAGTTTTCTTCCTTCAATGGTTAAGTTGTTTAAATTAACCTTGACCAGGACATACGTGCATATATAGGCAGTGGTAATAGAAGGTTACATAACATAAGAGGTTGCTTTATAATCAAAGCTCCTCTGGAAAGAGGGACCTCACTCAGACTGTAATCAGCTCTTCCTTGGCCCTTGATCAACATTTCCAGAATATTTTTTTATTGAAATCCGATCATAACAATTTGAGTTATGTTGCTACAAGTCAGACAAACAAATAACATCTCTTCTGTTGCTGCAGCCATTTAAGATGTGCTTATGTTTTTAGATCGAATCTCCCAATCTTGTATTTTCTGTCTTTTTAAGGGCCTCTACTTTGAGTGCACACACACACACACACTTACACTCACACACACCTTCCTCTGTGTTCATCAATCATCCTTTTTTTTCCACTGGAGTGTCCTCCAGGATTGAGCCTTAATGTCTCTTATAAAATCTGGACCATGTGTTGTAAACCAATATTAGTTTGCGTCCCCGGGCCTCTGAGCCCGGTTTGGTCGGCTGCCTAAGTACTTCTCAAAATCAGATCCATTTATAACGCAGCGGAGCATGAACGTTTGCGTTCCCTCACAGACCCGAGCTGGACTCGGGACATCAATAAAATCACTCTGCCGGCTGCGTCGGGGTTTCGACCTTTATTAAATGTACATTTTATATCTATTTACACATTCAGGTGTAAAAATATCTTCACTGGAAACTCAGCTCAAGACATCCAAATGTATAAAATGCAAGAAAGCAACAAAGTGACTTGAATTTTATGGTAGATCGCTTGTGTATTTCCGTTTCCTGCTACTCTTCCCGATGTACTTTTACTCCTTTCTCTGAAGCTTTGACACAGCAAAGCCAAAAGAAACAAATCAAATAACATAATCAAGCCACATTTAAAATGCACTTGAATCATTTTAGAGGAACGGATTCTACAGGGATTAAAATGAATCTTAAAGATTTGTCAAAGGTGCTAAACTATAAACCATCCTGGCATCGATCCTCCAGGACTGTGGTAGTTCTTTGACAGCCTTCAAATTCCTTTGGCCACTAGGATTGAGTGATATTTATTTCTGACGCCACGGTGGTTTCCTGGAGACCCGGGAGAGCTGAGGAGGGTCCTGGCTCGGCAATGAGACCCGGCCGATGCTGCAGGGTGACATCTGCAAACCATAATGTCCCTTTAAAGCCCCCAACAAAAAAGCCCCTTTGTGATACAAAGAACAGGACTGCAACCTTTTGTTCTGCTCACATAATGAGGCCATGGGTTAAGCATCTTCAGGGAGGAGGAGGAGGAGGAGGAGGAGGAGGAGGAGGAGGAGGAGGAGGAGGAGGAGGAGGAGGAGTTCATGCAGATGAATTGATAATATTTACATTGCAGACCCTGTGTGTAATTACAAGAATGACATCAGCACAAAGGTGTTGAGTGAGCATGTTTGTCACCACACACACACACACACACACACACACGCACACACACAGTTGGACTCCTTCATGGATCAGCTCAATCAGACTCAGCCCAGTCTACTTACTGGAAACCAGTTTAAACCAGTGGTCTGTTGACAGAGAACCGTTGATGGAACATAAATCAAGCTATAACTCATTATTTTACTACACATTTATGCCAAATTACACTATTTTACCCATCGGCCAATTTTTCAAATTTTGGAATTCTCATATCTGAACAAAGATTTGTCTCTCTGTTGACTTTCTTTGCGGGCATTGATTAATCAAGCCTTATTTAAAAATGGAAATCTTGTTAATTCAGAAGTTTAGCTTTAGCCAAACGTCACGAATCCGAGCCAGTGCAACTTGACCCTGCTGGAGGAGTCAACAGCAAACATCCAGTCGGCCTGGAGGTGGATGAGGAGTGTTGGGGAGGGAGTCGACCGGATGTCTTGTTCTGGATAAAGCCGCCTGGGGCTCAGTGTCGGGTGCGGCAGCACGCTCCATCAAACCATCCTGGACAATCAGCGACGCAACCTGACCTGGATGGCCAACATACAGGCGTCTGAAAGAGAAGCGCTGCTGTGCAGGCTTCACCCTGGCTTCCTCTTATTTCCTCCTCTGCTGCCTTTCTGTTGAACACACTTAATTGCAGTGTCCTTTTACCCTTTTCCTCCTCAGAGCAGCCAAAGCCCTGTGGATTCATAGGCACCGAAGCCTAATTGGCCTAATGGTGCTGGTAGATCTAAATTACCTCCCTCCATCCGCGAGGGTCGCCGTGTTTATGTCTGCTGCCCCGGGTAGACCCCCACCCCGTCCTGTCGTTTATCGGGGCACTCGTTTTGTCGAAGAACGCAGTTTCACAGCAGATCTTTATCAGTGTGGCCAACTGACCCGTCTGGCCAGCACAGATATTTGTTTTAATTGTAAATTAAACAGCCTGGAATCATTTTAAGAATAAAAATACATAATAGTGAGGAGAACTCCGCTGAGGGATTGGCACTAGACAATAACAATGGGAAAAGTGCATTCATTCCCGCAACATTCCTGCTGCTAATTCAAGCGAGGCCACTTGTTGCTAGTCTCTAAGGGCACCCGGAATATTTTTTTGCTACTTTGGAATGAGACGCTTTGAGGTATTGAGGCCAAGCGACGATACGTGCATCAAGTAATAAACATCCTAATTTCAGAGGGGCCCAATAAATGTCTCAATAGACAAGGTTAGCCCTTAAGCATAGCGCGCAAATATTTTATGGTGAAAGTCAGGATAGGTAACAACAAAGAGTAGGTCAGCCGGTATGAGTATCTAGCCCCGCCTCTCTATTGTCCCATACTGCACCACTGTTCTCAGGACCGTCACACATGGAGCCAAACTGAGGGTCAATATCAAAACATTGGTAGGCTTTGATAGTGGATGACACTTTTCACATCTGTCTATGACTAGAAGTCCTGGAACGTCTTGGTTCCCGCGGTCCGTTCTCGGCTACATATCTGCTGAGCAAAAGCTTGCCAAAGAAAGCACTGACCCGGCTGCTGTGCCGATATCCAGTCGGGTAAACATCTGTAACTCTGGCCTAAAACAACAAATTCAAACCTCTATGATTTTAGCTGTCGTCAGGTAATCCATCCTCCTGCTCGAGTTCATCCCTGGATTTTCCACCGGTATAACCAATACGACATGTTTGGCTTTTTGTAAAGTGTCAAACTACTGGACGAATTATTGTGAAATGTTGCACCAATATTAACGTCAACTTTTACGACTTTTCATGACTTATTTTTCATTTAATACTGAGTTAGCAACAGAAACAGTGACTACAAACTGTAATAAACAGGGAATTTAGTTTGTCTTGAGGCAAATTTATTAAAAATTTCGGCCAGCTACGTGTTACGTAATGTATTCTTTTTATGCGTTTTTCCCAGGTGGGATTAGATCATGTTTGTAAAAGCAAAAGCCAAATGACAAAGCCGGAGTAAATGCCAGGATCCCTCAGAAAAACGGGCCTGCAGGCGGTCGTGGTACAACATTTACACGCTCTGACATCTACGGGACGTTTACGACATGTTATTGTTCCCTTCCACGGAGAATTGAGCTTAAAGAAAAACAATGAAAGGGCAAAAATCTGTCTGCCAGACTCCCCATTCCCATCCTACAGAAGTCGTGTTTACAAAGCAGCGCTGTGAAAACTAACCCAAATAACACTTCCGACCCCAGTGGGAATGAAAACAAGTCAGAGAAGTGATGGCGGCTCTTCGCTGGCCACTGTGTCCTTCGCTTCCCTCAGGAAACGGACGCCACTTTCCCTCGCTTGGCGGGCGGCTTCTCCGCTGCGGGGAGGGGGGGGGGCAGCTGCGCTGACAGATGGGATGTGGAGGCCCGCATCAGCAGGCTCTCGTTAGAGTCACATTCTCCTGGAGTGTTTGACCTGAGGTGAGACCCGACTTCTCCTCTCCGCAGGATCTGTGAGAACTTCGGCTGAGAGAACCGGGGAAATTAAAATCCCGCTTGCTTTCAGCCTCTTTCACCTTTCTTTTCACTGCGGGAAAATATTTTCATGCAAATCCTGAAATTTCGCCTCAACTCGGGGAAAAAATGCTGGCAACTTAATGGCGCGCATGCCTGAAATTGCATTCATCTCTTAGTAACAGCATCCTTCGTGACCCCTCTGTCCCAGTATATCCAGTCTGTTTGGCTCTGGTCTGTATTAAAACGCTTTTTTTGTCGGAGAATAAAGGAGAAAAGAGAACAGATGATGAAATTTGATGAGACGACATGAGTGTTCTCGTGCTCCCGGTCTGGTCCAGGTTGAGTCCTGGAGCAAAGGTCTGTTCCAGAACCTGTGAGCTCCGCAGGAAAAGAGGTGATTGAAACCATGTGGGGTGAAGAAACTTCTGGAATCAACTTTCCAAGCCGGCACAGACGCGGACGCCCCGGCATGTATGGAGACAAGTCGGATAATGTCCGTGCGCCGCTGGCGTAAATGAGCTTGTTTATCAATTGCAGGTGCCAATTCACAAAATTTAGGTTTGATTAGAGAGAAATTCAATCTGGGTGATATCACGGACTCACTCTGGTATCAATTTTGCACCCCCGCGCTCCGTCACGTCAACACACCCTTCCCTCGATGATTCCCGTGTTATAAACCGCATCATTTGCATCTCTGGAAACCCGAACATGTGATGTTGGTTGTTCGGAATGTGCTGATTATGTTCCCAAGCGATAACTACAACTGATCCTGTATCGTCGTTACCTGTCCGAAGTGTGTCTTACGTGGTCACATCTCTCTCCCGTTAGCGCAGGTTAAGCTAACGACTGCAGTGTGTTTTGTTTTGGAGTGTAACTCTGAAACCATGGTGTCGTGCCACATCGCAACGCTTGGACTCGCCAATCCAGTGAAGTTGTTGAAGTGAGTTTTCCCCTCCTCGTCTCTGGCTTTTTCCCTTCCGTGCTCCCCCTGACACACGTGTTTCCTGCGCAGTCACACGCTGACAAATGAAAACTGGCCTTGGCGGAGTCGGCGAGGTTCCGGGATTCATGCTCGGGCAGAGATTTCTGTGAAGTCATGTGTTCCAGCGTCGTGTCCAAGCTTCCATCTCCATCAACAATTTCTCCATGGTCTCACGCAGCCCCGCCACTGGTGCCATTAATGAGGCAAAGCAGGGACCCAAGTGTGAGCAGGACGTTGGAGCATCATCCCAGCAGGTTGTCGGAGGCTTTGATCACTTTCGCTGGTAAAAGACTCATCGTACATTTCAGCCAGGGCACTTCAGAACCTTTTTTGCCCGCTCAGTTCTTTTATAGTGTACCTCAGGTACAATAAAACTGCCCCTTTATATGCTAACATATTTATAAAATTATTAATGGTGTGTTCCAATTATACTGAAGTACACTTTCTGCGGTCCAAATCGGAAGTTATAACTGGAACAGCTCTTGAGGTTGGATTTCCCTCTTGGAAAGCCGGAGGATCCACAAACCCTGAGTGGGGGTTGTGGAAGCTCCTGTAATATCCCACTTAATAGCATTTCTGTCTAGTTTTGTCACACTTAATCAATGGCGATATTGTTCCACCTATATGGAAATGCTGCCATAGTGCACTTTACATTTTTTATGAGGCGGCCATCTCGCTAACATTCCCAGCTCCGACCTCCATCTTTGAACCAGCTCATGTCACTCTAACCGATCACTGGTGAAATGGTTACGTGACAAAGATAGTGCGCAGACCCTATTGGCTCGAAAACCAGGCAGGACATAAGGGTCTCCAGCTAAAGTGGACTTGCAGTTCGGAACCTCAGGTCGATCCCAAAAAAGAAGACTGAATTCAGGACAGCACCTGTTTGGCAACATCAGCCTCAGTTTTAGCCTGTGAAGCTCAGCAGAACAACGTTGTCAGGCGCCGGCTACTTCCAACACATACCGGCAATAGTTGAGCGGCGCCTGGTCATTGCGGCCTACCGCCGCGTAGCCAGACCATATCTGTGGTGAACTAATCAATCCAGCTGGTTACTCTCCCTCTCTGAACCACGCTGGATTAGTTCAAGATGGTTTGCACCACTTTGGGCTCCTTTAAAGTTGTGGGCACGAGGATAAGCACTGTGCAACATGTGGTCTTTCCCCATCTGAGCGGCTGTTCCCTGGAGAAACACACTTCTTAGAAGCAAAGTCTTCAAGGGAACTTCTTTCCTCCTGCTACAGCAGTCATAAATATATACATTTATTTCAGAGCCAGATCCATAGCATCATTAGCGCCCAGATCATGTTGCTTCTTGTTACTTATATCACTTTTAGGCCTTAATGGGACATAAACCGTTGATTTATTCCAGATTATGTTCCAGATGATGTGTTGAACTCCTGCAGATGCTGTGAAGGACATTATACGTCTCCAAGGTCACAGCGAGGACTTCCTGCTGGACATGTGTTCTTTGTGGGTTCAAGAGAAGTTGACGGGTCAGGCAGGAACTTGTTTGTGTATTTGTTGTCAGAAACCCTTTGGATTTTGGAAGGGAAGCTCACACAAGCAGGAAAAGTCTCCCTAGTTGGGGAAAACATGAGTGTTTGGAAGTGGGCAATTATGGTGTTGGAGATACCGGAATGGAAGAGATAAGGGTGTCACGATTGGGCCGGATCGAGGAATCCTCTAAGGCTCCTCTGAATGCAGCTCCACACGCACAGCACACGCTGAAGACACGCCAGCCCGTCCTCGGACATCCGCCCACTCGGAGGTGTCACGCTAGACCAGAACAGTCAAGACTGAGCTTCCAGCGGGAACCCAGAAAACCTCCAGAAACCCAACAGCTGCAGCCGCAGTGTTTCCTGTCAGATGTGAGGGAACAAGTAGACGTTGGATTGGACCATAAGCTGCCAAATATGTGAATAAAAATAATTAAGTTTCCAAAAACGAAGAATTTTACAAGCTAAGCCTCATTAGCTTTGAAATTTACCATATTTGTAGTTTTATAGAGAGGGAGTGTGTGTGTGTGTGTGTGTGTGTTGGCATTCTGCCTCCTCCCCCTGCCAGAACAAAAACCATGCACCAGATCTTTCTTCTTCTTCTCGCTTTTTCTTCTTTTATCTCGTGACATCAGAAACTCGCCCAGTAAGGAGCAAGCGAAGGTCCTCTCGCCCTTTTTTGTCCTCCGTGACAGTGAAAGTGGAACCCCTCCACACCCCCTAAGAGGGTTTCTTGATCTGGATCCTTTTGTTTATTGGAGGTTAACTTGAACCTCTTCAGGACCAGTTTGTTGGCAGGTTCTTCCTGACAACAATGATCCCAGCGTTGTTTGGACAGTCGGACTCTAATTTTTGCCCCAGTAACTGTTGATTAGGTTCTGGGGGTGTGAGTGGGGGTGGTTTCTGGACTCTATCCCAGTACGTATGAGTGCCGGAGGCAGAAACACACACCAGACTCATCAGAGGAACTCACACCGTCCACACACACTCACACCCAGGGGGAATTTAGAACATCCTAATGTGGCTAATCAGGCAAATGTGCATCTGTTTGGACATGTGGGAGGAATCCTGAGGAGCATGGGAAACCCCAGAGGGGGGGCAAGAAAACCACTGACAGGATCTGAAACCAGGACCTTCTGGGATTCCTCAATGGAGAAAGTCACCACTCGTTATGAGTCTGTACCTGTTTAAACAATAACTGGTGAGGCCGAACGTTTACAACGATGGAAAAGGGTGGAAGACCAGGAAATGTCAGCGTAAAACAGGCTAGCCTGCTAGCTTTTATTGTATCCAAGGTAGTTTTCTATGTCAACATCTTCAAGAGAAGAAACCCTGGACTAGCCATGTTTCGCCTTCTACCCAGAAGGCTTCTTCAGTTCTTTTATTGTAGCCTATTCAACAATATCCTCAGATCCCAATCCAGTACCTGAGCCAGACCCAGAGAGGACCCTCACCTAGAACCCCAGGAACCAGCTCTGCCTTGGTCTCCATGTCCTACTGGTGCTTGGTTACGTCTCTGGTTCTTCGGCCGATTACATAAACAGACAGTACAAACAGCCTGACGCACACAGGAAGTTCAGGGCGTCCGCCTGGCGACTAATCAGCCATAATTGTGCGCTAATAGTGAAAACAGGAGAAAAGAAAATAAACAGTGGCAATAAGAAAGGGAAAGGGCCAATTTCATCCAAAAATATTAATGTAATCATGTGGAATTAGTGCTTCTGGGATAACATTCCCAGAGAGAAGCGTGTTTACTGTGTCAACAAGGAGGAAGGTGAAGAGAAAAGCAAAATCTAGCAAAATAAAGAGTCGTAATTACAGACAATTTTATAGCTCTTAATGTCGAAACGCTGGATCTGAGGCTGAGAACAACAGTAGAAACTGTGATTTACAGAAGTAAAAGCTATTAAAATGATGAAGTACTGTTTCAGAATAAAAGCGCTGGTAAATAATTGTTAAAATAACTAAAACCACAAAGAACAACCCTTGAAAAAAATGAATTACGTACTATCCGGAAATAAGGAGAGGTTTGGATTGAAGACTTAATTCAGTCATTTAAAATGATGAGAAATCATTCGTTCATTTATAGATAACGGCGTAATATTTTAAAATTAGGACCTTGGGTTTAAAGGGATGCTGTCAGAAATTTTATTAAAATAATAAATTGAGGCGATATAACTTCTTTGAACCGTATATAAATGCGCACGCGGGGCCCCTCCATGGGCGTCCGTGCTTGTAATGCAGATTATCACCACTAGGTGCCACAAAGTCTCACTTGTTGGAGCATTAAGAAGAACACAATAAAAATAAAACTTTGATTTTTGGAAATTAGCTCCAACATTGGTTGAAAACGGAGGGTTAAATAAGAATCTTTGACTTCCGGTCGCTCTTGGGCGCGCGCAAACACATGTGATGGACAAAAACCGTGTGATGTGTGCGTGCGTGCGCTGTTTTAGCCAAGAAAAAATATTTACACACATGAAAACATGTCTCTTCAATCTGTTTTGAGACTTTAAGCCGCCCTCCTGTGTGGAATCCAGGTTTTTCCCAGTGCTTGACGGTCCAAACCCACGTCCCGGTTCTGTCAGATCAGCGTCACCGTGTTTCACATCAGACCTCATCGTGTCCAAGAGCTACAATAACCCTGAGCCATGCAAAAATGTTCTTCTGTGCTGAGGTCCCTCGTGAAATTCAGGGGATTTATATTGGTGCAGAAGTCCAAGATGCACCTGTGGAGCAGATCGGAGCTCAAATCCTGAAATATCTTCATTCTGCGTATCTAAACCGACAGGTTCCGTAAATAAAGTCGCTTATCTCTGACGGCTGCGCGGTTCAGTGATGGATGAGTTGGACCTGAGACGTAAAGTTACTCTTGCCTCCCCTCCCAGACAGGTTCGGGTTCGGTGGGCGGTGAGGAGCTGGGCTACGCGGCTACGCGGCGCCCTCTGGCGGCGGAACGCGGCACTACAGCCCCCAACGC
Source organism: Takifugu rubripes (assembly GCF_901000725.2). Taxonomy (NCBI): domain Eukaryota; kingdom Metazoa; phylum Chordata; class Actinopteri; order Tetraodontiformes; family Tetraodontidae; genus Takifugu; species Takifugu rubripes. The sequence goes on from NC_042285.1 coordinate 2,077,388, forward strand.
AACTGACAGAGGCCTCAGTCGGATGATGGAAGACAAAAGGCCAGAAAAGCATCACATGACTCCAACTTTAAGACCTTTGCTGCCTGGAATGTCGATGTGCTGTAACGTTGAGCCGCCAGGGGTCGCTGTTTACGCAGGAACTAAACCAACCCATCACTAATAAAAGAATATAAAACTTCGTAAGAATAACATCTCTGCATTATTAGATCTTCCAGCCATCTCAGGATGGGTGGTTGTTGTCTTCAGGGGTGTCTCCGCAGGTGAAGGCGCCAATTCGATCCAAAGCTAACAGAATTAGCAACAACTGCGCTAACGCAGATTTGACATTTTCTAAAACTGGTTTTAAAACCAAAATAATGGCACCGAAAGAAAGCAGACGTGCAGGAAACAACAGTAACGACGTAATTCTTCACGGTTTTCAGTTTTCACGCCTGAAAACAGACGTAAACGTCAATAAATGACGGCCGATTGGGGAAAAGCTTTGGCTGTAAACCATTACAAACTCATAATAAAGCTCCAACTTTTCACCTCTTCGTGGTCGTTGTGAAGATTAGAGGCCGCCGACAGAAGAGCGAAGCCTCGGCCAGCTCACGATCACTGCTCACGCCGTCGCAGAAATCAGACGGAAAGCAGTCGCCTGCGCTCCGATCGGAGGTGCCAGCAGCTGGCAGACAGATGTGGCTCTTAATGGAAGTGCAGAGGGAGTCAAAGCAGATGGAGGGACGGTGATGGAGACCAGGAAGCTGCTCCGGTTCCACCATCAGCTGTCCTTTATCTTCGTACATAAAGCTCAGATTAGCGTCCGCTTCAAGATGAAAATAACAATAATAAATCCAAATGTCGTCAAGTCATCAAGATTCTTAGTTTCGTGTTAGCCGGCGCTAGCACTGCTAGCATAAACCAGCTGATGGGCGGATCCTTTAAAATTCTGGTTTCTGAATCTCCGACTGTTTTGTGCCTGAAAGGCTTGTTTTCTTTGTGAAAAGCTCCGGGCCGACGTTCCTGAAGGCACGGAACGTTAGCGGATTTCGTCTGCCAGCCTCGATCACAGTCAAAGCCGCTTCAGCGTCCAGCTGTGGAACAGAAAAATCAAGTCTGGGAATCCACAACAGAGCTGGAACGCTCCGGCGTCCGGCTTCTTCCCAACGTTTCTTCACGCTGTCAGTTCAAACGCGACTGTTCAAATGTTTCTGTTGGACCTCAGCAGATGGTTGGCAGGGGGAGAAGACCTGCGTGCACCTGACCTGCCGGAGACACCTCCTGTTTTTACCACTACCCCCCCACAGGGGAGCCGAGGAGCCTTCGTTTCTGGCCCAGAAGAACTCGTCTCTGGCCCACCTCACGGTTCCTCCATCATCTCTCATCTCAGGGATTTATAAAATTACCTGGCAAGAGGAACCGGCCAGTGTCCCCAGTGTCCCACAAACCTTTTCAGACCCTTCTGCCTTATTAGCCTGACGAGTCCACTGAAAAGACGTCCGCTGGTTCTGGACCAGAAGGTCAACTGTTGCTGAATCCTGCCGCAGAGCTGCAGGATGTTTGGACATCAGATCATCCAACTGCAGAACATCTGCCGACCTGCAGCTCCGGGTTCAACTGGAACCACGTTTGCACCTTCGTGGTTCTGCATTTTAATGTCGGAGCCACGGAACCAGTCACCGTTTTGCATAAATGTCGCCTGGCGGGAAAAAGGCAGAAACAGGAATGAATCTTGTTCACAGCTGCTTCACCTGTGCTTCACCTGTGCTTCACCTGTGCTTCACCTGTGCTCCATCTGTGCTTCACCTGCGCTCCACCTGTGCTTCACCTGTGCTCCACCTGTGCTTCACCTGTGCTTCACCTGTGCTCCATCTGTGCTTCACCTGTGCTTCACCTGTGCTCCATCTGTGCTTCACCTGTGCTTCACCTGTGCTCCATCTGTGCTTCACCTGCGCTCCACCTGTGCTCCATCTGTGCTTCACCTGTGCTTCACCTGTGCTTCACCTGTGCTCCATCTGTGCTTCACCTGTGCTCCATCTGTGCTTCACCTGCGCTCCACCTGTGCTTCACCTGTGCTCCACCTGTGCTTCACCTGTGCTTCACCTGTGCTCCATCTGTGCTTCACCTGTGCTTCACCTGTGCTCCATCTGTGCTTCACCTGCGCTCCACCTGTGCTTCACCTGTGCTCCACCTGTGCTTCACCTGTGCTTCACCTGTGCTCCATCTGTGCTTCACCTGTGCTTCACCTGTGCTCCATCTGTGCTTCACCTGCGCTCCACCTGCGCTCCATCTGTGCTTTACCTGTGCTTCACCTGTGCTCCACCTGTGCTCCACCTGTGCTTCACCTGTGCTTCACCTGTGCTCCATCTGTGCTCCATCTGTGCTTCACCTGCGCTCCACCTGTGCTCCACCTGTGCTTCACCTGTGCTCCACTTGTGCTCCATCTGTGCTTCACCTGTGCTCCACCTGTGCTTCACCTGTGCTCCACTTGTGCTCCATCTGTGCTTCACCTGTGCTTCACCTGTGCTCCATCTGTGCTTCACCTGTGCTTCACCTGTGCTCCATCTGTGCTTCACCTGTGCTTCACCTGTGCTCCACCTGTGCTCCATCTGTGCTCCACCTGTGCTCCACCTGTGCTCCATCTGTGCTCCACCTGTGCTCCACCTGTGCTTCACCTGTGCTCCACTTGTGCTCCATCTGTGCTTCACCTGTGCTTCACCTGTGCTCCATCTGTGCTTCACCTGTGCTTCACCTGTGCTCCATCTGTGCTTCACCTGTGCTCCACCTGTGCTCCATCTGTGCTCCATCTGTGCTCCACCTGTGCTTCACCTGTGCTCCACCTGTACTCCACCTGTGCTCCGTCACACCTGTGTTTGTTTCTGCAGCCATATTTCACATGGAAAATGCAGCTGAGCAGGTGACTTCCTCCAGAGGTGCTTCCTAAGATTCCTCAGAGGCCGTCAGTCAGTCGGTAGGTCAGTCGGTAGGTCAGTCAGTCGGTAGGTCGGTCGGTAGGTCAGTCGGTCGGTCAGTCAGTCGGTCGGTCGGTCGGTAGGTCAGTCAGTCAGTCGGTCGGTCGGTAGGTCAGTCAGTCGGTAGGTCGGTCGGTAGGTCAGTCGGTCGGTCAGTCAGTCGGTCGGTCGGTCGGTAGGTCAGTCAGTCGGTCGGTCGGTCAGTCCATCTCCAACACACAGGAGACTCTTAATAGCCCCAAAACATCCTTTTAAACAAACTTTTCAAACTAACATCAGCTCAGAACTTCCTGTCACTTCTGAGCTAAATGGCGCAGTTCCTCCATCAGCCAGTAGGGGGCAGCGCTTCACAATCTGTAACTTTATAAAAATATAACTTATTTAAATTAAGTAATAGCGGAGCTCTTGCAGCCGTAAATATAATTTTAAATGTCTTCGGGATTGACTGAATTCATGGGTTGAATTATTTCTGTTTGTACTAGGTTTTATTTCCACACGTGGATCCTACTGAGGGGGTTAGGGTTAATGCTAACTGATTAGCACGTCATCTTCTTTCTTTAAAGAGAAACATTCTATATACTCCTACCTCACATGCAGCAGTTCTGGAAGTAGTCCCCCGATGCTGTTGTCGATGCTAACAGCCCCACCTCTGGATGCTAATGACCCCCCCTTCCTTGCACACCTTCAGATGATCAGTGGAGTATCGGGCCAACATTGGAATCATGACTGAAGAGCTTCCGAGAATTCTGGGGCTTCTGGAACAGTAGCGAGAGCTAATGGCTTTAGCAGGAACAGGGACACAGAAACCGGAGCTGGATGCGCTTTGCTGAGCACATCTGGAATTTCTTTCCTCCGCATCCGCTTTATTTTCTCCCTCATCTTCCCGTCCTTTGTTTTTGATTAAGGGCTCAATCCCGCCGTGTTCTGTCCATCTCTGTCGCAGCAGCAGTTGCTTCTTTTGTTACTACGCATGACATCGTGACCTTTGCTAGCTTAGCTTAGCGAGTGCTACGTTATCAGGTTTGCTGTCTAGAACTCTCTGTGGGGGTCCACAGGGGGGAACCTGTGAACTCCATATATGAAGGCCCGGATCAGGAACCCAGAACCTTCTCGCCTTGACTCAAATGTGCACAAGCTCCAGCCAAACAGGAAGTTGGTGTTCAGACAGGAAATGGTCCTGTAGGGGAAGCTTTTAAACATGAAG